>NC_091982.1:67135358-67366027 GCF_044704955.1 Pristiophorus japonicus | reverse complement strand
GGGGAAGAGAGAGCGGGGGGGGGAAGAGAGAGCGGGGGGTAAGAGAGAGCGGGGGGGGGGAAGAGAGAGCGGGGGGAGAAGAGAGAGCGGGGGGAGAAGAGAGAGCGGGGGGAGAAGAGAGAGCGGGGGGAGAAGAGAGAGCGGGGGGAGAAGAGAGAGCGGGGGGAGAAGAGAGAGCGGGGGGAGAAGAGAGAGCGGGGGGAGAAGAGAGAGCGGGGGGAGAAGAGAGAGCGGGGGGAGAAGAGAGAGCGGGCGGAGAAGAGAGAGCGGGGGGAGAAGAGAGAGCGGGGGGAGAAGAGAGAGCGGGGGGAGAAGAGAGAGCGGGGGGAGAAGAGAGAGCGGGGGGAGAAGAGAGAGCGGGGGGAGAAGAGAGAGCGGGGGGAGAAGAGAGAGCGGGGGGAGAAGAGAGAGCGGGGGGAGAAGAGAGAGCGGGGGGAGAAGAGAGAGCGGGGGGAGAAGAGAGAGGGGGAGAAGAGAGAGCGGGGGGAGAAGAGAGAGCGGGGGGAGAAGAGAGAGCGGGGGGAGAAGAGAGAGCGGGGGGAGAAGAGAGAGCGGGGGGAGAAGAGAGAGCGGGGGGAGAAGAGAGAGCGGGGGGAGAAGAGAGAGCGGGGGGAGAAGAGAGAGCGGGGGGAGAAGAGAGAGCGGGGGGAGAAGAGAGAGCGGGGGGAGAAGAGAGAGCGGGGGGGGAGGAGAGAGAGAGAGAGCGGGGGGGGAGGAGAGAGAGAGCGGGGGGGGAGGAGAGAGAGAGCGGGGGGGGGGCGAGAGCGGGGAGAGGAGAGAGGGGGGGGAAGAGAGAGCGGGGAGTGGGGAGAGGAAAGAGAGGGGGAAGAGAGAAGTGGGGGGGGAAGAAAGAGAGGGGGTGGGGGGGGAGAGAGAGCGGGTCTTGGGTCGGAGTGGGGGGGGGGGGGGGAGCGGGTGTCGGGTCGGGTCGGCGGGGGGGAGGGAAGCGGGTGTCTGGTCGGCGGGGGGGCGGGGGGGGAGTGTCGGGTCTGGTCGGGGGGGGGGAGCAGGAGCTGGCCGTGGGAGAAGCCTCATTCACGCAGCCCCAGTGAGGCCATTGGGCCAGGGCTAGGGGCTGCGTGCTTCGGGCCCCTCCCACACAGTTCGGCGCCTGGAGCTACTGCACTTGCGTGCCGACTGTAGCGCGCATGTGCAGAGGTCCCGGCACTGTTTTCAGCGCCGGGACCTGGCTCCGCCCCCCCCCCACAGCTCGTGCTGGCTGCGCCGAGGGCCAGAGGACCTGTAAGTAGGTGGAGAATACCGAGGATTTTTTCAGGCGCTGTTTTAGGCGCGAAAAACAGGCGCCCAGCTCGGAGGGGCGCCTGTTTTTTTTCTTGTGGAAACTTGAGCCCATAGAATCATAGAAATTTACAACACGGAAGGAGGCCATTTCGGCCCATCGCGTCCGCACCGGCTGACAAGAAGCTATCCAGCCTAATCCCACTTTCCATCGCTTGGTCCGTAGCCCTGTAAGTTACGGCTCTTCTTGTGCATATCCAGTTACTTTTTAAATGAGCTGAGGTTTCTGCCTCTACCACCCTTGCAGGCAGTGAGTTCCAGACCTCCACCACCCTCTGGGTAAAGAAATTTCCCCTCAAATCCCCTCTAAACCTCCTACCAATTACTTTAAATCTTTGCCCCCCGTTTGTCGATCTCTCTGCTAAGGGAATCCTATCCACTCTATCTAGGCCCCTCATAATTGTAGATACCTCAATAAGGTCTCCCCTCAGCCTCCTCTGTTCCAAAGAAAACGACCCCAGCCTATCCATTCTTTCCCTATCGTTAAAATTCTCCAGTCCAGGCAACATCCTCACAAATATTCTCTGTACCCTCCCAGTGCAATCACATCTTTCCTGTAATGTGGTGACCAGAACTGCACGTAGTACTCCAGCTGTAGCCTAACTAGTGCTTTATACAGTTCAAGCATAACCTCCCTGCTCTTGTACTCTATGCCTCAGATAATAAAGGCAAGTATTCCGTATGCCTACTTAACCACCTTATTTACCTGCCCTGCTATGTTCAGCGACCTGTGGACATGCATTCCAAGGTCCCTTTGTTCCTCTACATTTCTCAGTGTCCTACCATTTAATGTAGGAAGGAGGAGGAGGCGGCTCCATGAATATCCCCATCCTCATGGCAGAGCCCAGCACACAAGTGCAAATGACAATGCTTAAGCGTTTGCAACCATCTTCAGCCAGAAGTGCCGAGTGGATGATCCATATTGGCCTCCTCCTGAGGTCCCCACACTCACAGAAGCCAGTCTTCAGTCAATTGGATTCACTCTACGTGATATCAAGAAACGGCTGAGCGCACTGGATACAGCAAAGGCTATGGGCCCCGACAACATTCCAGCTGTTGTGCTGAAGACTTGTTCTCCAGAATTAGCCGCGCCTCTAGCCAAGCTGTTTCAGTACAGCTACAACACTTGCATCTACCCGACAATGTGGAAAACTGCCCAGGTACGTCCTGTCCACAAAAAGCAGGACAAATCCAATCCAGCCAATTACCGCCCCATGAGTCTAATCTCAATCATCAGCAAAATGATGGACGGTGTCGTTGACAGTGCTATCAAGCGGCACTTACTCACCAATAACCTGCTCACCGATGCCCAGTTTGGGTTCCGCCAGGACCACTGGGCTCCAGACCTCATTACAGCCTTGGTCCAAACATGGAGCTGAGTTCCAGAGGTGAGGTGAGAGTGACTGCCCTCGACATTAAGTAGTGAACCAGAGTAAAACTGAAGTCAATGGGAATCGGGGAAACTATCCACTGGCTGAAGTCATAGGAAGATGGTTGTTGGAGGTCTACCATCTCAGCCCCAGACATCGCTGCAGAAGTTCCTTAGGGCAGTATCCTAGGCATTAGCATCGTTGAATCCCCCACCATTAGCATCCTGGGGGGTCACCATTGACCAGAAACTTAACTGGACCAGCCACATAAATATTGTGGCTACAAGAGCAGGTCAGAGGCTGGGTATTCTGTGGCGAGTGTCTCACCTCCTGACTCCCCAAAGCCTTTCCACCATCTACAAGGCACAAGTCAGGAGTGTGATGGAATACTCTCTACTTGCCTGGATGAGTGCAGCTCCAACACTCAAGAAGCTCGACACCATCCAGGACAAAGCAGTCTGCTTGATTGGCATCCCATCCATCACCTTAAACATTCACTCCCTCCACCACCGGCGCACTGTGGCTGCAGTGTGTACCATCTACAAGATGCACTGCAGCAACTCGCCAAGGCTTCTTCGGCAGCACCTTCCAAACCCCCGACCTCTACCGCCTAGAAGGACAAGGGCAGCAGGCACATGGGAACACCACTACCTCCACGTTCCCCACCAGGTCACACACCTTCCTGACTTGGAAATATTTTGGCCGTTCCTTCATCGTCACTGTGTCAGAATCCTGGAACTCCCTCCCTAACAGCACTGTGGGAGCACCTTCACCACACGGACTGCAGCGGTTCAAGGCGGCGGCGATGCCCACATCCCAGGAACGAATCAAGTAAAAAGTTACAAAGACTTCTTTTGGCTATTACATTTCTCACGGTCATCACAATCAGAATTTGTGAATATAGTGGAACTGAAAAAAAGTGTGTTATTTTGCAGCAGGTATGTTGTGACAACCTGATTGGAAGATTCGCATGCTATGAGCATTGATTGAGCCTCCTTAACTTCATTACGTGTCATTATTTCCTGGCAGTTTGAGTAAGTGATTTAGAAGCATTCTGACAGTCAATCAATACAGTAACGAGGAGATGGGTGTAGACTGTTCCAGCCCGACTGGTGTGGATTGTAGACCTGAAGCTCTGAATGTTGCTGTTTTATCAGCCTTAGTGCTTTTCATTCAATCTGGCATTGCATAGAAACCTAACAGTTCCAAGTAAGAAAGTTACTTTGCTTATATGAGGAGGTTGTAAAGAAGGCACCAAAGGAATTGCTTCACAAGAAATCTCCACCATCCTACACACCAATGTAATTTACAGTAGCCTAACGTGAATGTGTGTATGTTCAGTGCCTAGCACAATATTAGCATGCAGTATTGTACTAAGCAATGTACTGAGCTTTGGAAGCAACATTCTAGTTGCAATCTTTTTGGAAGTCCTGTGAATGGATTTTATAACTGTTAACTGTTTTGTCTTTACATGGCCCAAAGGAGCAGCTTCAAGGCTCTGAGCACAACTTGGGGAGCAATCATCCCGAGAGAGTTTGAGAAAATTCCTCCGGCTAGTCCCCATTGCACCGCGAGGTGCCAGAAGACAGTGTGTGTGTGATTGTGTGTGGGGAGGGGGTGGGGGCGCGGGGGACAGGGACGGGGGGGGGGGGAAACGGGGGAGGGGATAGCGTTGGCTTTGTGTGATAGTGTAAAAAAGATGCTGGATCCGTTCTACACCTCGCCCCGTTTTCATTTCCCCCAATGACATTGCCTGTTTAACACTATCGTTCAGAAGTTCAAATTACCCCAGTCACTTCTGCCGATACAATGGATAACAGAAACAGGAGCATTCATTTAGGTAATGGGAGAATCATCACAGACACTAACTGCACCAGACAAAAACAAATCCATTCTCTCTATCTCAGGAGTATTTTATTCTCGGTATCTCTGGCGTTTTTATTACACAAGGACATAAGACATAGGAGCAGGAATAGGCCATTCGGCCCCTCGAGCCTGCTCCACCATTCAATATCATGGCTGATCATCGACCTCAATTCCACTTTCCTGCCCGATCTCCATATCCCCTAGATTCCCCCAGGCTCCAAAAATCTGTCGATCTCAGCCTTGAATATATTCAGAGACTCAGCCTCCACAGCCCTCTTGGGTAAAGAATTCCAAAGATTCACCACCCTCTGAATGAAGAAATTCCTCCTCATCTCAGTCTTAAATCGTCAATCCCTTACCCTGAGACTGTGACCCCTGGTTCTGGACTCTCCAGCCAGGGGGAAACAGCCTCTCAGCATCAACCCTGTTAATGCCCTTCAGAATCTTGTATGTTTCAATAAAATCACCCCTCATTCTTCTAAACTCCAGAATATCGGCCCATTCTACACAATCTCTCCTCATAAGACAGCCCTCTCATCCCAGGAATCAATCTAGTGAACCTCCGTTGTACCATCTCCAAGGCAAATCTAATCTGGTTTTTGCCTCTCCCAGGAGATCAGATGGCTCCAGTTGGGGTGGAGTGTAGAATGTTGCGATACATGGGGTATCGCAGGTGTGTGGGGCGGACTGGTTGGACCAAAACTGTGCACAGTACTCCAGGTGTGGTCTCACCAAGGCCCTGTACAATTGTAACAAGGCTTCCTTACTCTTGTACTCCAACCCCCTTGCAATAAAAGGTACAATTTGCCTTCCTTATTGCTTGCTGTACCTGCATACTAATGTTCTGTGTTTCTTGCACAAGAACACCCAAATTTGTCTAAACACCGACATTTAAAGGTTTCTCACCATTTTAAAAATACTTTGTTTTTCTATTTCTCTGTGTCTCTGGTCTCTGGACTATTGTATTCTCTGTATCCCTGGAGATTATATTGTCTGTATCTCTACTGTGGTTTGTTACCTTCCTCTGCACCTCCACTAATGATCTTGTGTCAGACGATGTTTCACCCACTCACTATAATCAAGTACTGAAACTCAGCCATCAACGTGAGCGAGACTCCCAACCGAAACATTCCCGATCGGTCTCTCTCCGATGGTGCCTGACCTCCTGTGCACTTAACGAACTTTAAAAATATATATTTCAGGTTGCAAGCATTTTATCTGTCAGACTTCCATTCCTAGCTCACAAAGATTAACTGGCATCTCAAATTGGGAATGCGCATAACCAGAATGTACCTAGCAGGAAGTCAAATGTTGTTGTTTGGTGTGACGAGGAAATTCTATGACGGAATGTATAGTTTGGCTCTGCATCTGAGTGAGGCCGGGTGGGGGAATGACGTGCCTCCCGCCACAGATCTCAGTGGGCCGGTCGATGTGTTCCAGGGTCTGGGACCCAGAGATCTCAGTTGGCCGGTCGATGTGATGTGTTCCAGGGTCTGGGACCCACAGATCTCAGTGGGCTGGTCAATATGTTCCAGGGTCTGGGACCCACAGATCTCAGTGGACCGGTCAATGTGTTCCAGGGTCTGGGACCCACAGACCTCAGTGGGCCGGTCAATGTGTTCCAGGGTCTGGGACCCACAGATCTCAGTAGGACGGTCGATGTGAGGTGTTCCAGGGTCTGGGACCCACCGATCTCAGTGGGCTGGTAAATGTGTTCCAGGGTCTGGAACCCACAGATCTCAGTGGGCCGGTCAATGTGTTCCAGGGTCTGGGACCCACAGATCTCAGTGGGCCGGTCAATGTGTTCCAGGGTCTGGGACCCACAGATCTCAGTGTGCTGGTCGATGTGAGGTATTCCAGGGTCTGGGACTCAGAGCCACAGATGCACTTTAGGCCGTTCCTCACCTTCCCCGTGGGGCAGGTGGATGTAGCGTCTGTGCCCCGTGCCGATTGGGCAGAGCGCTCGCTGCCCGCTGTCTGAGGGAGGGCGAGGCCGGGAACCTCTGCTGGTGGGGCAGTGATGGGGCGCTGGCTCTTTGCATTGAGTGCATCCCACAATTCCAGAGGCAATCAAATAACATCAGACTGTGGATTAAAGAATGAAGAATATTTAGAGCTCCCTCTTGATCAAGCAGCTTTGTTTTTAACTCCAGATGGCCTACAACACAGGCCATTATTGATTATATTAAAGTGTCTCAGTAAGCACTGTAGAATCATCAATGGTTTATGTGGCAGTTCTAAGAAAAGGCTTTGCTACAAGTATTTTAGTTGTCTCTCTCCACAGTTTTGCAAGAGTTCCTGTAAGCATATTTTACCACTACATTCAGCAAGTTTTGCTCTTGCAGGGTTGCATGAAGTGTGGATTAGCAATCTGAGCACTGGATTAAAGGTAGTCTCATAATATCCTGCATATTCTCTTTCAGTAGGCACGTATTAAACTCAGACATGAGCTTCGGCAGGCTAAAGGATTATCACAACTTGCATTAATGTAGTAAAACGTCCCAAAGCTCTGATTTACAATTCAAAAGGAATATAAAGCATTTAAAATATTCAAGTATTATTGATATCAGAAATATAACGAGCCAAGTACAGGGTTAATTGCACTTTAGAGAACAGTCTTTGGGAAAAACAAAAACTCTAATGTTTTTAGATCCTCTCTTTCTTTAACCTTTCAACTCCTTTTGGGTTGGTGATGATTGGATGTTGGAAAATGATGTAAATATCACCAGCCTCCCATTACAGGGACACCCATTTCACCAATCAGTTGCAAAACTGACCCAAGTTCCTATTTTTAGTTGTCTAATTTGTTTTAAATCAGGTTTCCAGCCATACTTAACAAAGTCTACATTCCCTGATGCAACGTGGCAATGAAAGAAAAGACTTTGGTGATCTCGGACAAAGGTTTCAGATCTCTCTCAGTAAATGTTCGTTAGGGGCTTGTAATAGAGCTCCACCTAGTGGACTACTATGGTAATGCAACTACTCCTGTAAATACAATGGCCCAGAATTTCCGACGTTCCGGATCCGTATGGAATGTCTACGGACCCGGGAAGGCATCGCAAAAGCCGGTTTTCAGCGTGCAATGAGCATGCGCTGAAAACCAGCTTTTTTGATCTGTCGAACTGGAGCCTGACAGATCATCCGCAGATCGGGAGCAAGGACATTTGTTCGTGGAAGTTTGCGGTATTTACCCATATTGCACGGCAAATGTCCTCAAAACTCTTGCGCCTATTACAGGCGTAAGAGTTTAAAAACATAGAAAAAAAACATGATTAAAATAAAAATTTAAAAAACACATTTATGTTAAAACCCTGCATACTCAGATAATGTTATTTAAAACACTAACAACTACCTTTTTTTAAAAATCAGGATTTTTTTTTTCTACAAAAAACATGTGTAACATTTTTAATTTCTATTGGTGTATTGTGTGAGGTGTTTTTTAAATGTTTTATGTAGTGTTTATGCATTTTGGGGTTTTTCTCATTTATAGTAACAGGAGTTTCGTAACTTACAGATTTCCTATTACTATGAATGAGAAAATACTTACCTGTGATTGGGTGTCCAGGCACACGTGACTCCTGCGGACGTCCCAACGTGCAAACTCTGTGTGTCGCAGGGAGAGGAGGCCTGTGGATTGGGAGTTCCAGCAGGTGCAGCAGCTTCTGGTAAGTGAGCATTTTATTTCTATTTTTTTTTGATTTGCCCGTGGGAAGCCTTCCTCGGAATTTCTGCCCCAGTAAGAACATAAGAAATAGGAACAGGAGTAGGCCATACGACCCCTCGAGCCTGCTCTGCCATTCAATAAGATCATGGCTGATCTGATCATGGACTCAGCTCCACTTCCCTGCCCACTCCCCATAACCCCTTATCGTTTAAGAAACTGTCTATTTTTGTCTTAAATTTATTCAATGTCCCAGCTTCCACAGCTCTCTGAGGCAGCGAATTCCACAGATTTACAACCCTCAGAGAAGAAATTCCTCCTCATCACAGTTTTAAATGGGCGGCCCCTTTTCTAAGATCATGCCCTCTATAGTTCTAGTCTCCCCCATCAGTGGAAACATCCTCTCTGCATCCACCTTGTCAAGCCCTCTCATAATCTTATATGTTTCGATAAGATCACCTCTCATTCTTCTGAATTCCAATGAGTAGAGGCCCAACCTAATCAACCTTTCCTCATAAGTCAATCCTCTCATCCGTGGAATCAACCTAGTGAACCCTCTCTGAACTGCCTCCAAAACAAGTATATCCTTTCGTAAATATGAAATCAAAACTGTGTGCAGTATTCCAGGTGTGGACTCATCAATACCTTATATAGTTGTAGCAAGACTTCCCCGCTTTTATACTCCATCCCCTTTGCAATAAAGGCCAAAATGCCATTGGCCTCCCTGATCACTTGCTGTACCTGCAAACTATCCTTTTGTGTTTCATGCACAAGTACCCCCAGGTCCCACTGTACTGCAGCACTTTGCAATCTTTCTCCATTTAAATAATAACTTGCTCTTTGATTTTTTTTTCTGCCAAAGTGCATGACCTCATATTTTCCAATATTGTACTCCATCTGCCAAATTTTTGCCCACTCACTTGACCTGTCTATGTCCTTTTGCACATTTTTTTGTGTCCTCCTCACACATTGCTTTTCCTCCCATTTTTGTATCGTCAGCAAACTTGGCTACGTTACACTCAGTCCCTTCTTCCAAGTCGTTAATATAGATTGCAAATAGTTGGGGTCCCAGCACTGATCCCTGCTGCACCCCACTAGTTACTGGTTGCAAACCAGAGAATGAATAATTTATCCCGACTCTTTGTTCTCTGTTAGTTAGCCAATCCTCTATCCTCTATCAATAAAAGCATCATGTGAAAGGTCACCTAATAAGTTTCTGTAGTGGAATGTTTTCATGTCGTCGTTTTGTCAAAGTCCCCAATGATATGATGAAAACCATAACGGGTGGTTTTAGAAAGGAAACGGGTTATTTTCTATACCCCTAGGTGTATGAAACCCTGAAAAATTTGCTTGTTGCCGTCAAGCCAAAGGACACGCCACTGATGGAGATTCTAACCAAGTTAGAATAGCACTAGAGTCCTGAGCCCCTGGAAATTGCTGAAAGTTATCGTTTTGGAATACGAGATCAGTTAAATGATGAGAGTATCAGTGAGTACATTGTAGTTTAAAAAAAAAACTATCCATTCACTGTCATTTCAGAAACTTTCAGGACCAGGCATTGCGTGATCGCTTTGTTTGTGGGCTGAAAGCTATATCGATGGACACGGCCGACCAATACTCCCGATACTTTCGCGCCATTTCCAACTGGCCATGGTAACAGCACATTGTAGTCGTGCTATTGGTGTCTGGGACAACACATTGATCAAAGCTGACCATATGTGAAGGCAGAGTGTTTCTGCTGCAAGAAAACTGGCATCTTGTGAAGACATGCCGATTGAAGAGTAAACCGATGTCAATTCTAGAAGTAGAAATCGGCAGACGCTGCATAGCATTGAGAAGCAAAAGGATGAGGAGGTCCTGGGGACACACATCATCAGGAGCACAAAGGTGGTGGAGCACGCCGTCGAGGGCAGTAAAGGGCGCTTTGCTGTAATCAATTGTTCATTGTTCATTTAAAATAGTTGGAGTTTGATTTTTAAAGTTTATTTCAAGTTGTTAAAGTTGTTCAAAGTTATAGTTATAAGTTTTACAAAGTTTGACAATTGTTCTATATTTTTTACATTTTACATAAACGTTTAATTTGAATTTAAGCACTCTTGTACAGTGTCAATTTTTGGGGTAACAGTCATCAGGGTCCCACACACTGCAGGAAAAGTTGAAACGCAGCTCTCCACATTCAAGCCAAGCATTCAGTTATGAGCTGCTGACATAACAATTTTGAGGTGGCATACGCGCCACGTGCCCTGTACTGTGGTGTTGGGAGAGCAGGGGGGGGGGGGGGGGGGGTGGGGGGGGGGGGGAGGGGAGGGGTGCCATGGGTTCATTGCGAAGCTTCTCTTCATCCTCCTCCCCCTCATTTTCTTCTTCCTCCTCCTCCGTCTCCTGCACTCTCTCCTCAGGTTATCCCGCAGTCCCCTGTGGCAATTCCTGTCCCCGCATGATGGCTAAATTATGCAACATGCAGCACATCACTGTGAACTGAGCAACCTGCTCAGGGTGGTATTACAGTCTGCCTCCCGAGTGGTCCAATCATCGAAAGCGCTGCTTCAGAACTCCAATTATCTTTCGATAATCTTACGTGTGACTATATAGCTCATTATATCGTTGCTCGGTTTCTGTCTGAGGGTCCCGCAGCGGGGGGGGGTCAAGAGCCAGGTGGCGAGGCCATTCACTTTGTCCCCCAGCATCCAGCATTTACCTTGTGGCTTAGACTTTAACAGATTGGACACAGTGCCTCACGCAAGATGTGCGCATCATGGATACTCCCTGGAAAGTAGGCATTTACTGCCATTATGGGCTGCGTATGGTCGCAGACGAGCTGCACGGTGAGGGAGTGGAATCCCTTATGGTTTCGGTACACCTCTGCCTTCTGTAATGGTGCTCACAGGGCAATATGGGTACAGTCAACAGCACCCTGCAGCTTGGGGAAGCTGGCAATGTGAGCAAATCCCAAAGCCCTTTCACTCTGTGCCGCCCCGGTCATTGGGAAGTTTATAAATTCCATCCGGCGTGCATACAGTGCTTCGGTTATCTGTTGAATGCAGCGATGAGTTGCATGCTGAGAAATGCAGCATATGTCCCCAGCTGATGCCTGAAAAGAGTCGGATGCATAAAAGGAAAGTGTTGCAGTCACCTTCACCTCGACAGAGAGTGCAGTAATGTTGGTGGTACTGGGCCGCAGGTCTGCCTTAATGAGCTGGCAAATCTCATTGATCACCTCTTTTTGGAAGCGCAGCCTTTGAACGCATTTTCGATCGGTCAGACCCAAGTATGAGCACTTCTCCCTGAAAATCCTTTGTGGGTAAGGCCTCCTCCTCGTCAGTCTGTGACCTCCTCCATGACCCTGATAACTCTGCTCAATGAACCTTCTCCCATCTGGATCCTGCATTAGACAGGTAGTCAGCAATACAGGCTGAGATAGTACAGGCCTCATTCTCTTTAAATCTCCAGAATCTCCTCAAATATCCTCAGATAAACTCAAATGAATTTTCAATGAAAAAGTATTAACTCAACTGCCTTCTATCTTAATAATGTACTCAGTACCAAAAAAAATACCTTTCCCACTGTAAATCCCACTGTAAATTGCACGGTAAATCGCACTGTGAATCACACTTTGAATTACACTGTAAATCGTTCTGTAACTCGCACTGTAAATTGCACTGTGAATCCCACTGTAAATCCCACTGTAAATCGCACGGTAAATCGCACGGTAAATCGCACTGTAAACCACACTGTAAACCACACTGTAAACCACACTGTAAACCACACTGTAAATCATAAGGCAAATCGCACTGTGAATCCCAGTGTAAATCCCAGCGTAATCGCACTGTAAATCGCACTGTAAATCCCACAGTAAACCGCACAGTAAACCGCAAGGTAAATCCCACTGTGAATCGCACTGTAAATATCACTGTAAACCGCACTGTGAATCCCACTAAATCGCACGGTAAATCCTACTGTAAATCGCACTGTAAGTCCCACTGTAAATCGCACGGTATATTCGCACTTTGAATCGTACTGTAAATCGCTCTTAAACCGCACTGTAAATCACACTAAGTCCCACTGTAAATCGCACTGTAAACCGCACGGTAAATCGCACTTAAACTGCACTGTAAGTCGCACTGCAAACCGCATGGTAAATCACACTGTAAATCCTACTGTAAATTGCACTGTAAATCACACTGTAAATCCCACGGTAAACTGCACGGTAAACTGCACTGTAAATCGCAAAGCAAATCATACTGTGAATTCCACTGTGAACCTCACTGTAAATGGCACTGTAAATCACACTAAATTAATATGTCCTTACTGTACAGTATAAATGCACACGAGGCCCATACTTGAGAAAAGATCACTCTGTGACCAGTTACCTTTATTACCAAGACCTCAAGAGGCAGACAGTGGGTGGAGCTTCCCCTTTTTATACTGGAAAGTCCAGGTTAGGAGTGCCTCCCACAAGTTCGCCCCTTGTGGTCAGCTTATACATGGGTTACAATGACAAGTTGAATTCATGACATCACCTCCCCCCAAAAGTCTTATTGGGATCACAGGTTAAGTCTCTCTGGTGGTTTACGCTCCCTTGTAGAGTGCCTGAGTTGGGGCTCCGGTTGTTGGGCGCTGGCCAAGGTATCTGCTGTTTGCGGTGCCTCAGGCCTGTCCGGACTGCCCAGAGTGACTGGGCTCTCCTCCACTTGGTTCCGGTGTTCTGTCACCTGTGGTGGAGTAAACTCTAAGTCGTGTTCTTCCTCGGCTTCTTCTATGGGGTTGTTGAACCTCCTTTTAGTTTGATCCATGTGTTTGCGGCAGATTTGTCCATTGGTAAGTTTAATTACCAAAACTCTATTCCCCTCTTTGGCAATCACAGTGCCTGCAAGCCATTTGGGCCCAGCAGTGTAATTAAGGACAAAAACAGGGTCATTGACATCAATACATCGCGCCCTCGCATTCCTGTCATGGTAGTCACATTGTGACTGACGCCTGCTCTCAACAATTTCTTTCATAGTAGGTTAGGTGAGTGGGCAAATGCATGGCAGATGCAGTATAAATGTGGATAAATGTGAGGTTATCCACTTTGGTGGTAAAAACAGAGAGACAGACTATTATCTGAATGGTGACAGATTAGGAAAAGGGGTGGTGCAACGAGACCTGGGTGTCATGGTACATCAGTCATTGAAGGTTGGCATGCAGGTACAGCAGGCGGTTAAGAAGGCAAATGGCATGTTGGCCTTCATAGCGAGGGGATTTGAGTACAGGGGCAGGGAGGTGTTGCTACAGTTGTACAGGGCCTTGGTGAGGCCACACCTGGAGTATTGTGTACAGTTTTGGTCTCCTAACTTGAGGAAGGACATTCTTGCTATTGAGGGAGTGCAGCGAAGGTTCACCAGACTGATTCCCGGGATGGTGGGACTGACCTATCAAGAAAGACTGGATCAACTGGGCTTGTATTCACTGGAGTTCAGAAGAATGAGAGGGGACGTTTAAAATTCTGACGGGTTTAGATAGGTTGGATGCAGGAAGAATGTTCCCAATGTTGGGGAAGTCCAGAACCAGGGGTCACAGTCTAAGGATAAGGAGTAAGCCATTTAGGACCGAGATGAGGAGAAACTTCTTCACCCAGAGGGTGGTGAACCTGTGGAATTCCCTACCACAGAAAGTTGTTGAGGCCAATTCACTAAATATATTCAAAAGGGAGCTAGATGAAGTCCTTACTACTAGGAGGATCAAGGGGTATGGCGAGAAAGCAGGAAGGGGGTACTGAATTTGCATGTTCAGCCATGAACTCATTGAATGGCGGTGCAGGCTAGAAAGGCCGAATGGCCTACTCCTGCAGCTATTTTCTATGTTTCTATGTTTCTATAGTAGGGTGTATAAGGGATAACCTGGTTTTGAACGTCCTTTTCATAAGCAGCTCTGCGGGTAGAACCCCTGTGAGCGAATGTGGTTGGGATCTATTGGCTAACAGGAGGCGTGATAGGGAACCCCCTTGGATTCTGAGCATCCCCTGTTTGATTATCTGCACTGCTCGTTCCGCCTGGCCGTTTGAGGCCGGCTTGAACGGTGCCGTTCTGACATGGTTGATTCCATTGCCTGCCATGAAATCCTGGAATTCAGTGCTTGTGAAGCATGGGCCATTGTCACTGATCAAGACATTCGGTAGACCATTGGCGGCGAACATTGCCCGTAAACTTTCTACCGTGGCAGAGGATGTGCTTGAATTTAAAATAAACACCTCTCTGCCCTTCTGGGACATGACTACTCGGTTTCCTAGCAGTAGGCAATCGGCCTTAATCGAGAGTTCATCGTTGCGCCTATGAAACGGTTTAAACTCCTTAGGGCATGCCCCATACTTGGCTGCCCAGTCCCCATTCAGGACACAGTTCTTAATTAAAGACAGTAACGGGTCTTTGTTTGTCCAGACTTTAATCTGACAGGCTGCCACAGGTGAGCCTTCGCTTTCGAAAGCTTCAACAGCCATGACCATCTCAGCATTATGCTCAGCTGCCCAGTCAGTGGTGGCTAGTGGTAGCCTGCTGATTGCATCACACCCGACCCCATAGGATGACGCATCACACGTTAAAACTAGTTTCTTACACGGGTCATATAACGTTAACAGTTTGTTGGAGCATAACAAATTGCGTGCTCTATCAAAAGCCCTTTCCTGGCTGTCCCCTCAGACCCAATCGCGACCTTTTTGTAGGAACACGTGTAGCAGCTCTAACAGCGTGCTCAAGTTGGGAAGAAAGTTGCCAAAATAGTTCAGGAGCCCCAGGAACGAATGCAGCTCCATCGTGTTACGGGGTCTGAGTGCTCTCTGGATCGCTTCCGTTTTGGACGCAGTAGGTCTGATCCCGTCTGCTGCTACCCGCCTCCCCAGGAATTCTACCTCTGGAGCTAAGAAGACACACTTCGCCTTTTTCAGTCACAGCCCTACTCGGTCCAGTCTGCGTAGCACCTCCTCCAGGTTGTGGAGGTGTTCTTCAGTATCGTGACCCGTGATGAGTATGTCTTCTTGAAAAACCACCGTCCTTGGAATCGACTTGCGGAGGCTTTCCATTTTTCGCTGAAAGATCGCGGCAGCCGAACGAATCCCGAACGGACATCTGTTATACTCAAACAACCCCTTGTGTGTCATGATGGTAGTCAGCTTCTTTGACTCACTCGCCAGCTCCTGGGTCATGAAAGCTGAGGTCAGGTCCAATTTTGAAAAAGTTTGCCACCGGATAGCGTCGCAAAGAGGTCCTCCGCTCTCGGTAGCGGGTACTGGTCTTGGAGGGACACCCGATTGATGGTGGCCTTGTAATCGCCACATATCCTGACCGACCCATTCGCCTCGAGCACCGGCACGATCGGGCTCGCCCAGTCACTGAATTCGACTGGCGAGATGATGCCTTCCCTCAGCAGGCAGTCCAATTCGCATTCTATCTTTTCCTGCATCATGTACCGCACCGCTCTGGCCTTGTGGTATACTGGCCTGGCATCTGGGTTTATGTGAATCACTACCTTGGTCCCCATGAAAGTGTCAATGCCAGGTTGAAATAATGAGTCAAATTTGTCCAGGACCTGTGAGCATGATACTCGCTCCACAGAGGAAATTGCATTGACATCGCCCAATTTCCAGTTCATGACAGCAAGCCAACTCCTCCCCAGCAGTGCGGGACCGTCCCCCGGGACAATTCAGAGTAGCAACCTGTTCTCCGAATCTTTGTGGGTCATGACTACCGTGGCGCTGCCTAGCACCGGAATGATCTCCTTTGTATATGTCCGTAGCAGTGCGTCAATCGGCAATAATTTTGGCCTCCTGGCCTTGGACACCCATAACTTGTCGAACTGTTTGATACTCATCAGGGACTGGCTGGGCCCAGTGTCTAGCTCCATTAATACTGGGATGCCATTGAGGAGCACTTTCAGCATTATCGGTGGCATCCTGGTATATGAACTGTATTTGTGCTCCACATGAACTTGCTGAACTTCAGCTTCCAGCGATTTCCCCGGTATTCATTTGGCCTCGTAGGGCTTATATCAGGCCCGTCGTCCTCGTACATCAACATGGCTGCAGGCTTCCTACACATACATACACGCTAAGTGACTGCTGACATTGCAGTTTCTGCAGGTATATTGCTGATAACTGCAAGCTCTGGCTGGGTGTTTGCCTCCACACCTCCAGCATGAGCTGGAGGCTCCGTTGTTGGAAACAAAAGGTGCATTACCAGTCGATCGTCTCTGACTGTTCCTGTAACTGTCCATAAGCCCACCATTAACAGGTGTTGATGGCCCCATTACTGGTTGCATTGTCCATTGAGATGGCATGAATCGCCGTTCAGCTAGCCATTGTCTCTGTTGAATTCCCCCTTTGAGTTCGACTGCATGCTGGAGCATGTTCAATTGCCCTTGTCTGCCTAGACAACCGTGTGCCGCGTAACAATGTTGACTCCCTGGTCGTTTGCCGCATTTGCGCCAAGATTTTTGCCATAAATCATTCTGGTCTCTTCCTCCCCTGAGATAATTGTCTGGGCTATCATAGCCGCCACTTCCAAGGTCAAGTCTTTGGTCTCAATCAGTTTCCTGAAAACCTCAGCGTGCCCGATGTCCTCAATATAAAAGTCTCGCAGCATCTCCGCTCTGCATGCATCTGGGAACTTACATAGGCTCGCCAGTCACCTGAGATCTGCCACGAAGTCTGGAATGTTTTGCCCTTCTCGCCGCCAGTGTGTGTAAAACCGGTGTCTCGCCATGTGCATGCTGCTCGCCGGTTTAAGGTGTTCCCCAATCAACTTACTGAGCTCTTCGAACATCTTGTCCGCCAGCTTCTCTGGCGCTAGAAGGTCCTTCATCAGGGAGTACATTCTGGATAGACAAACCGTCAGGAGATGAGCCCTGCATTTGTCGGCCGAATCCTGTCCCAACATTCCTTAGTGACAAAACTTTGCTGTAGTCTCTCAATAAAGTCGTCCCAATCATCACCAACTTAGTACCTCTCTTCTGAGCTGCTAGTGGCCATGCTCGCGTGGTTTAAATCCCAGTCTCTCGTCGCCAATAAGATGACCTTACTATACAGTATAAATGCACACGAGGCCCATACTTGATAGAAGGTCACTCTGTGACCAGTTACCTTTATTACCAAGACCTCAAGAGCCAGTCCCTGGGTGGAGCTTCCCCTTTGATACCGGAAAGTCCAGTTTAGGAGTGTCTCTCAAGTTCGCCCCCTGAGGTCAGTGTTCTCAAGGTGTACAACGTAGGTCAGCTTAAACATGGGTTACAATGTTAGTTGAATACATGACATAAATCGCACTGCAAACCCACGGTAAATCGCACTGTAAATCGCACGGTAAATCATACTGTAAACCGCACGGTAAACCGCACTGTGAATCGCACTGTGAATCATACTGTAAATCTCACTGTAAATCCAACTGTAAAGCCCACTGTTAATACCATTGTAAACTGCACTGTAAACCCCACGGTAAATCACACTGTAAATCACACTAAATCGCATTGTAAATCGCACTGTGAATCTCACGGTAAATCGCATTGTAATTCCCACGGTAAACCGCACTGTAAATCGCACGGTAAATCGCACTGTGAATCCCAAGCTAAATCCCATGGTAAATCGCTCGGTAAATCAGACTGTAAATCGCACAGTAAATCACACTGTGAATGCCACCGTGAATCGCACGGTAAATCGCACTGTGAATCGCACGGTAAACCGCACGGTAAACCGCACGGTAAACCGCACGGTAAACCGCACTGTACAATTGCACTGTAAACCGCACGGTTAATCGCAAGGTAAACCGCACTGTAAACCGCACTGTAAATCGCACTGTAAATAGCACTGTAAATCCCACTGTAAATCGCACGGTAAACCGCACTGTAAGTCGCACTGTAAATCGCATTGTAAATCGCACTGTGAATCGCACTGTGAATCCTACTGTAAATCGCATTGTAAATCCTACGGTAAACCGCACAGTAATTCGCACAGTAAATCATAATGTGAATCGCACTGTAAATCCCAAGGTAAATCCCATGGTAAATCAGACTGTAAATCACACTGTGAATGCCACTGTGAATGGCACTGTGAATCGCACATTGATTCGCACATTGATTCGCACATTGATTCGCACATTGATTCGCACATTGATTCGCACATTGATTCGCACATTGATTCGCACATTGATTCGCACTGTGAATCGCACTGTGAATCGCACTGTGAATCGCACTGTGAATCGCACAATGAATCGCACAGTGAATGCCACTGTGAATCGCACTGTGAATCGCACTGTGAATCGCACTGTGAATCGCATTGTAAACCACACTGTAAACCACAGTGTAAATCCCATTGCAAATTGCAAGGTAAGTCTCACTGTAAATACCACTAAACCGCACTGTAAATCCAACTGTAAATCGCAGTGAATCACAATGTAAATCACAATGTAAACCGCACTGTGAAGCGCACTGTGAAGTGCACTGTGAATCCCACGGTGAATCGCATGGTGAATCCCATGGTAAATCGCTCGGTAAATCAGACTGTAAATCGCACGGTGAATCGCACTGTGAATCGCACTGTGAATCGCACTGTGAATCCCAAGCTAAATCCCATGGTAAATCGCTCGGTAAATCAGACTGTAAATCGCACCGTGAATCGCACTGTAAATCAGACTGTAAATCGCACGGTAAATCGCACGGTAAATCGCATAGTGAATCGCACAGTGAATCCCAAGGTAGGTAAATCCCAAGGTAAATCAGACTGTAAATCGCACGGTAAATCACATTGTGAATGCCACTGTGAATTGCACTGTAAATCGCACTGTAAACTGCACTGTAAATTGCACAGTTAATCGCAAAGTAAACTGCACTGTAAGCCCCACTATAAATCGCACGGTAAATCCCACGGTGAATCAGACTGTAAATCGCACGGTAAATCACATTGTGAATGCCACTGTGAATCGCACTGTAAACTGCACAGTAAACTGCATGGTTAATCGCACGGTAAACCGCACGGTAAATCCCATTCCAAATTGCACATTAAGTTGCACTGTAAATACCACTGTAAACCGCATAGTAAATCCAACTGTATATCGCAGTGAATCCCACTAAATCGCACTGTATATCGCACGATAAATCCCACTGTGAATCGCACTGTGAATCCTATTGTAAATCGCATGGTAAATCACTCTATAAATCGCACTGTGAACCGCACTGTGAATCCCACGATAAATAGCACTGTAAATCGCACTGTAAAGTCCCGGTTCACCTCTGAATACTGAGGTGCTGCTTTTGCTGACTGTTCGCGATTTCAAAATAGCAGCACCGGGCACTACCGCCCATTCCCGGCCATTTAAGATTGAGTCAAACCACCTTCTCCAGGACGGTATGCAGCCCCGGTGGTATGTTAATGATGAATCTTCCGCTGAGCGTATGTACCTGTTTTTTGACAAAACGTGTATTTTTGGGTTTTAAGGAGCATCTTGAAGGAGGAGAGGTAGAGAGGCAGAAAGGTTAAGGCAGGGAGTTCCAGAGCTTGGGTCCCAGGCAACAGAAGGCACGGCCACCAATGGTGGAGCGATTATAATCAGGGATGTTCAGGAGGGCAGAATTAGAGGAGCGCAAACATCTCAGAGGGTTATGGGGCCGGAGGAGATTACAGAGATAGGGAGGGGCGAGGCCATGGAGGGATTTGAAAACAAGGATGAGAACTTTGAAATCTAGGTGTTGCTTAACCGGGAACATTCAATGTAGGTCAGCAAGCACAGGGGGTGATGGGTGAGTGGGACTTGGTGCGAGTTAGGACACGAGGCAGCAAGCACAGGGGGTGATGGGTGAGTGGGACTTGGTGCGAGTTAGGACACGAGGCAGCGAGCACAGGGGGTGATGGGTGAGCGGGACTTGGTGCGAGTTAGGATACGAAGCAGTGAGCACAAGGGGTGATGAGTGAGTGGGACTTGGTGCGAGTTAGGACATGGGGCAGTGAGCCCAGCGGGTGATGGGTGAGCGGGACTTAATGCGAGTTAGGACTCGGGCAGTGAGCACAGGGGGTGATGGGTGAGCGGGACTCAGTGCGAGTTAGGACATGGGCTGCCGAATGACAAAAACCAGTGTATGGAGCCCTGTTAAGTCTTATATGTTTCATTGATCATTTGAACTAGATTAACGAATGCATCAATAACACTCCCACAGGATCTGTTTGAAAGGTCAATACACTTCAACTCTATTTAAGCAAACAAATTAAGCTGGGAGTGATCCGCACTCAAAGGTCAACCTTGATTGGATTAAATGACTGGTGACAGACCCAATTATCTTTATTCCCTTTGAAACGGAACTAAAGTATCAATTATTCAAATTATAGATCATACTTGAGCAATGAGTCAACAATAAAGCCATTTCACCCCAAGGATATATCAGAGAGCTGTTTTCTCCAATCACGCACGGCACAATTCTCACCGCCATGCTTTATTTTAATTGGACTGTTGGTCGGGAGAGAGGGGACAGTTTCTGTCTCTGTTTGGGGAGAATGGTAGAGTTAGAGGCAGATAACCGTAGCTAGACAGATTGATATGGCGGAGCGAGACGCTCAGATCCACTCTACTTTCCTCCATTCAGAACGATGCTACAGCTCTCCCATTGCAGCATCCACAGGAGCAGGGGGAGGGGGAATGATGTCATGTATCCAAACTCTTTGTATTCACTTTGTAACTATGTACGATGTACCACCTGAGGGCACTGCTGTTGGAGGTCCCAGGGGTTTCCTGCCCAGGGTGTGCATATAAAAGGCAGCCAGCCATGCTGCCCCTCACTTTACAGTCGTATTAAATGGACTGAAGTCACACAGCTCTTATTCACAGTACAAGGCCTCATGGAGTTATTCGCTGGTAATTGCAGACATAATAGAGGCCACTCAGCCCCTCGAGCCCACTCCACCATTGCATTCGACCACGGCTCATCTGCACCTCAACTCCATTTAAATGGGGGGATAACTTTAAAATTAGAGCCAGGCTGTTCAGGGGTGATGTCAGGGAGCACTTCTTCACACAAAGCGTAGTGGAAATCTTGAACTCTCTCTCCCAAAAAGCTGTTGAGGCAGGGGATTTTTGTTAGGGAAGGGTATTGAGGGTTACAGAACCAAGGCAGGTAGATGGAGTTAAGACACAGATCGGCTGTGATCGAATTGAATGGCGGAACAGGCTCGAGGGGCTGAATGGCCTCCTCCTGCTCAAGTGTTCCTAGTTCACTCTACCGTTACTGGTTTCATGCTAAACAGCATCAAGGAAAATGATTTTACAAGCCTCCATCAATCTGAGATCTTCCTGATTGCACAGTGCTTGCATATTGATGACTCTAATCCTCTGTTCCATTAACCTGCTAATGAGCTCACTGCCATTTCTGTCAATACTCAGTCACACAGGTCGGAATGTCATTAGCCGGGAAATGACTGCCAGTGAATCTATTGTGCCAAAACCTAACACGCCAAATTCCTCGCTCACTATTTTAACAGAGGCATTAACCCGTTTACAACACATATGTTAACACTTGATACGATTATTTCACTCGAGTCATATTCAGCTTATAGGAACAGGAATCGGCCATTTGGCCCCTGGAGCCTGCTCTGTCATTCAATAAGATCATGGCTGATCTGATCATGGACTCAGCTCCACTTCCCTGCCCGCTCCCCATAACCCTTTACTCCCTTATCACTCAAAAATCTGTCTATTTCCACCTTAAATATATTCAGTGACCCAGTCTTCACAGCTCTCTGGGGCAGAGAATTCCACAGATTTACAACCCTCAGAGAAGAAATTCCTCCTCATCTCAGTTTTAAATGGGCGGCCCCTTATTCTGAGACTATGTTCCCCAGTTTTAGTTTCCCCCATGAGTGAAAATATCCTTTCTGCATCCATCTTGTCAAGCCCCTTCGTTACCTAATATGTTTCGATAAGATCCCCTCTCATTTATCTGAACTCCAATGTGTATATGCCCAACCTACTCAACTCATCTTCATAAGTCAACCCCCTCATCCCAGGAATCAACCTAGTGAACCTTCTCTGAACAGCCTCCAGTGCAAGTATATCCTTCCTTAAATACGGAGACCAAAACTGTACGCAGTACTCCAGGTGTGGCCTCACCAATACCCTGTACAGTTGTAGGACTCTTTAGGAATATATAGGATAGGGTTACACAGGGTATACGGCACAGAAACGGGTCATTCGGCCCAAACAGTCCATGCCGGCGTTTATGCTCCACTCGAGCCTCCTCCCGTCTTTCCTCATCTAAATCTATCAGCATAACTCACTATTCCCTTCTCCCTCATATGCTTGTCCAGCTTCCCCTTAAATGCATCGATCTAAGGATAAGGGGTAAGCCATTTAGGACCGAGATGAGGAGAAACTTCCTCACCCAGAGAGTGGTGAACCTGTGGAATTCTCTCCCACAGAAAGTTGTTGAGGCCAATTCACAATATATTCAAAAGGGAGTTAGATGAAGTCCTTACTACTAGGGGGATCAAGGGGTATGGCGAGAAAGCAGGAAGGGGGTACTGAAGTTGCATGTTCAGCCATGAACTCATTGAATGGCGATGCAGGCTAGAAGGGCCGAATGGCCTACTCCTGCACCTATTTTTCTATGTTTCTATTATTCACTTCAACCACTCCCTGTGGCAGCAAGTTCCACATTCTCACCACTCTCTGGGTAAAGAAGTTTCTCCTTAATTCCCCATTGGATTTCTTGGTGACTATCTTATATTGATGGCCTCTAGTTATGCTCTTCCCCACAAGCGGAAACTTTCTGTATCCACTCTATCAAAACCTTTGTAATTTTAAAGACCTCTATTAGGTCACCCCTCAGCCTTCTCCTTTCAAGAGAAAAGAGACCCAGCCTGTTCATCCTTTCCTGATATGTATACCCTCGCATTTCTGGTATCATCCATGTAAATCTTCTCTGCACCCTCTGCAATGCCTCTATATCCTGTTTATAACATGGCGACCAGAACTGTACGCGGTGCTCCCGAGCCCCAAAAACCAGCCAACTGTTAAACTGATCCCGATTCAGAAAGATGGTAATTGGCAAACTATTTTTCTCTTCCCTTGGGAACTCATGACCTATCTCAGTCGTGGCTCAGTGGGTAGCACTCTCACCTCTGAGTCAGAAGGTTGTGGGTTCAAGTTCCATACCAGGGACTTGAGCATTTAATCTAGGCTGAAAATCCCAGTGATACTGAAGGAGCCCTACACTGTCAGAGGTGCCAAGTTTTAGATGAGATGTTAAACCGAGGCCCCGTCTGCTCTCTCAGTTGGATGCAAAAAAAATCCCACAGCACTATTTTGAAGAAGAGCAGGGGACTTCTCCCCAGTGTCCTGGCCAATATATATCCTCCTCAACTAATATCGCTAAAACAAATTATCTGGTCATTATCACATTATTGGTTGTGGGAGCTTGCTGTGCACATTGACTGCATTACAGCATTGACTGCCCCCCAAAAGTACTTCAATGGCTGCAAAGCACTTTAGGACGTCCAGAGGATGTGAAAGGTGCAATATAAATTCAAGTTCTTGTTTCATTTTACCTTGCCCATGAAAAAAGTATAATCTTGCTTTATTCCATCTCGGAATGTGGGCATCGCTGGCAAGGCCGGCATTTATTGCCCATCACTAGTTGCCCTGAGAGTGTGGTGATGAACCACCTTCTTGAACAGCTGCAGTCCTCGTTTGTAGCGGTTTTAATACAAATGACGAGCTTGCTAGGCCAGTTCAGAGGGCAGTTAAGTGTCAACCATATTGGCATGGAACTTGAGAAGTAATTCATTGGCTGTGAAGCACTTTGGCATGTCCTGGGGTTGTGAAAGGCGCTATAGAAATCCAAGTCGGTCTTTCTTTTTCTTTTGGGCCAGTGCACACCCAGGGCACCCCTTGAAGGGGAGGCCTTTAGCCCTCCTCCCCGGGTCGCCATGTTTATTTGTCAGCCCAGCAATGGGGGCCTTTGCATCGACTGAGCCCCCATCGTGCAGCCCGGCGCTCCGCTTTGGATGCCAGGCCGCTGTCCCGGTCAATCGCGTCCCTGGTGGACCAGTGGCGGCCAGCAAAAGGCCTGCGGAGTGCGCAGCGGCCCTCCCCTTTAAATGAAGGGGAGGGGCTTCGTAGCGCGTCAGCACGAGGCAGATGCTCTACGTAGCTTTGGCCTCGAGCACAGCGCTGGACTCAGCAGTGAGCTGCCGCCCTAGGTGTGTGCCTTCGAGGACGCGGAACACCGGAGACAGCGCTCCCCATTCTTGGAGCAGCGCACGTGTCCAATTCAGCGTCGGGGGGGGGGGGGGGGGGGGGGCGGGTGGGACTGTCAGGCCGAGCGCTAAAATTTCTGGCCCCCTAAAAAGGTTATCGCCCACCGATCGGGGCAAAGGGGAAATTTTGACCCCTCAGTTTTGTGGGGCCAGGAGAGAACATTCTCGGTCACTAACCCCCCCCCCCCCACTTCATCCACCCTCACTGAGCCCCTCCCTCCCCAATGGCATACCTTGGTGCTGGCCAGGCCACCGCCCAATAGTGCAACAGCCCGACGCCAGCGAGTTGACTCTGGGCACCCATTCGGGACGAGCAGCCCACTAGCTCTCGGTAAAGGAGGCCCGGCTGCTGAAATAGAACCCGAGGCGGGGGCAGAGTTGGGCGAAGCTACGGAGCTGGAGGTGGGATGTCTCTCGGAGAGCGCGGATTAGTGGTCGGAAGCTCAGCTCAAGGTCACGTACGACTCGGAGGTTGCGAAGAGTCTGGTTCAGCCTCAGACAGCGACCAGGGAGAGGGACGGAGACGGTGTCTAGACAACGGCTTCATTCCTCTCAATACTTTATTGGAGAAATTTGCTGCTCATCCAGCACTGGATGTTGAACAAGCAGTCTGACAATTTAGTGACCCGTGGAGGGTCGAGAGAGGTGGTGGTGAGGTAGAGCTGGGTGTCGTCAGCATATATGTGGAAACTGACGCTGTGTCTTGGGATAATGTCGCTGAGGGGCAACATGTAGATGAGAAATAGGAGGTAAAGTGTTTGCTCAGGCCCTGGGCCAATCAGGTCAACATCATCATCATCATCATAGGCAGTCCCTCGGGATCGAGGAAGACTTGCTTCCACTCTTAACACGAGTCCTTAGGTGGCTGAACAGTCCAATACGAGAGCCACAGTCCCTGTCCCTGGGACAGATAGTCGTTGAGGGTAAGGAAGGGTGGGACAGGTTTGCTGCACGCTCCTTCCGCTGCCTGCGCTTGTTTTCTGCATGCTCTCAGCAATGAGTCCCCAGGTGCTCAGCGCCCTCCCGGATGCTCTTCCTCCATCTAGGGCGGTCTTTGGCCAGGGACTCCCAGGTGTCAGTGGGGATGTTGCACTTTATCAGGCAGGCTTTGAGGGTATCCTTGTAACGTTTCCTCTGCCTACCTTTGGCTCATTTGCTGTGAAGGAGTGCCAAGTAGAACGCTTGCTTTAGGAGTCTGGTGTCTGGCATACGGACAATGTGGCCTACCCAGCGGAGCTGATCAAGTGTGGTCAGTGCTTCAATGCTGGCCTAGTGAAGGATGCTAACGTTGGTGCGTCTGTCCTCCCAGGGGATTTGCAGGATCTTGCGGAGACATCGTTGGTGGCATTTCTCCAGTGACTTGAGCTGTCTACTGTACATGGTCCATGTCTCTGAGCCATACAGGAGGGTGGGTATTACTACAGCCATGAGCTTGGTGGCAGATTTGAGAGCCTGGTCTTCAAACACTCTTTTCCTCAGGTGGCCGAAAGCTGCACTGGCGCACTGGAGGCGGTGTTGAAATCTCATCAATGTCTGCTCTTGTTGATAAGAGGCTCCTGAGGTATGGGAAATGGTCCGCGTTGTCCAGAGCCGCGCCGTGGATCTTGGTGACTGGGGGGCAGTGCTGTGCGGCGAGGACAGGCTGGTGGAGGACCTTTGTCTTACCAGGAGGTTCAAGTCCCACTCCAGATACTAGGCTGATGTTCCCAGTGCAGTGCTGAGGGAGTGCTGCACTGTCGGAAGTGCCATCTTTTGGATGAGATGTTAAACCGAGGCACTGTCTGCCCTCTCAGGTGGATGTAAAAGATCCTATTTTGAAGAAAAGCAGGGAAGGTATCCCTAGTGCCCTGGCCAATATTTTTCCCTCAATCAACATCACTAAAACAGATTATCTGGTCATTATCACATTGCTGTGTGTGGGAGCTTGCTGGGCGCAAATTGGCTGCCGCGTTTCCCACATTACAACAGTGACTACACTTCAAAAGTACTTCATTGGCTGTAAAGTGCTTTAGGATGTCTGGTTGTCGTGAAAGGCACGATATAAATGCAAGTCTTTGTTTTTTTTACCTCTTCCTAACTAAGGAAGGAAGAGAGAGAGAGTTGGAGAGTGAGAGTGAGAGAAAAAGTTGGAGAGTGACAGAGCGAGAGAGAGAGTTGGAGAGTGACAGAGCGAGAGAGAGTTGGAGAGTAACAGAGAGAGAGAGAGAGTTGGAGAGTGAGAGAGAGAGAGTTGGAGAGTGAGAGAGTTGGAGAGTGAGAGAGTGAGAGAGTGAGAGAGAGAGAGTTGGAGAGTGACAGAGCGAGAGAGAAGGAACCTGTACAGGAAGTAAATACAATGAATGCTGAAACAGAACAATGAATATCCATTAGAACTGGCCAGACAGGCTGTTAAAAATCAAGTTGCCGGAATTGCCGCAGTGACATGAACAACTCTGCAGGAGATCACTACTTTACTCTGATGACACATAACTGGAGTGGTTTCACCCAGGTGAACTCGACAGGCAAATCATTGGGTGACGGCGAATACATGAGTGAATATTCCCCGCACCGAGTGCCATGTGACAGGAGTGTGTGCATCAGGGGCAGAGGCCAGTGGGTGGGTGATCTGCAATCTCTCTTGAATCTTTGACGCAATGCAACATCAAGCTCTTTTCGATGACCTGTTGAGTTCCTACAAGTAAGAGCAATGACCTCAGACCTCTGATGCTACTTGGGTTTGCAACTCTGAAGGTAGCTTAATAATATATCAACTTGGAAAACTCGAAAAAGTTAATTCACTAGTCCCGGACTCCCAGCGCAAGTTCTACTCAAACGTAGTGTGTGTCAGAGAGAGGGATGCCATATTCGAGCACCAACACTATGCATGCCTGCCCCTGGATATGCAGAATCAATGAATTTACCCTTGGGTTAAGTTAGAACTTCAAACATCACAGGAAAGAAATCAACTTGTGGGATAGTTCTTCTTTGTAGTGAAAATAACTAACTTTATAAAGTTTTAAGACAGTCTCATAGACTGCAACCCAGCCTTCAACAACAGAATTCCTCCAGCACTCTGCCCGAAACCCCGCCAGTAATTGAACAATTGGTCCCCAATTTCTTCAGGGCTGAGGGTATGCTCCGGGTTAGAACTTAACTTTGTGCAAAAGTGTAAAGCAAGTGATGGCATATCGGCAGCCCGTTTAACATCTCTCAATTGGATCCAACTGCTCTATTGTGAAGAGGAGTAGGGGAGTTCTCCTCCAGTGTCCTGTCCAATATTCATCCCTCAACCAACATTTGATTAATAGGGCCATAAATAACGCAAACCAAGCATGAGGCTTTATTTCCAGAGGGGATAACATTGAAAAGTAGGGATGTTATGTTGAACTTGTATCGAACCTTGGTTAGACCGCACTTGGAGTACTGCGTACAGTTCTCATCTCCATATTATAAAAAGGATATCGAGGCACTGGAGGATGCAAAATGGTTGATACCAGAACTGAGAGGTTATAACTACCAGGGAAAGTTGAATAGGCTGGGGCTCTTTATGTTATGTATGTAAACATTACTAGTGTGTAAGACTTGCCAGCAGGGGGCGCACCTGTGGGAGACCCAAGGGTCACCTGCACACCCTGGGCAAGCAGGTATAAAAGGCAGTCGACCATGCTGCCTCCTCACTCTGGAGTTACAATAGAGACACCAACCTGAGGACTGGGAGAAATTTAAAATTCACTAGAGGAGGACAAAGGGTACAAGTAGGAAGGGGAAAATAGCGCATGAGAGGAAGCTTGCCCGTAACATAAAAACTGACTGCAAAAGCTTCTATAGATATGTGAAGAGAAAAAGATTAGTGAAGACAAACGTAGGTCCCTTGGAGTCAGATTCAGGTGAATTTATAATGGGGAATGTTATAGAGAAAGATTTTCCCTAGGGCAACGGCACCTGTAGCATAAGGTTAGAACTAAATATGTAACTGTAGTATTAAATGTGTGAGTAAAATGTATAAAGATGGCTGCTCATGGTTTAGCAAAGCCCCAAGGGATTTCAGCCAGCAAAAAGAGACTGCATTCTTAGTTACTGATAACTGCTGTGTTTCTCACGGAGGGAGAGACATAAACTCCGCAGATGTTCCCAATCAGCGGGCTAACAGGTCTTAGACAAGACGTCCTGGTTCATGTTAGAACAATACTAGTCTGTAACTGGACTAAGATAAGGAAACTGCCCAAAGACAGCAGCCAAGGCCAGTAAGATAAGGAGGGGGGGGGGCAGACCATGAGACAACCACGCAGTCACATAATGGTTAGAGACTACTTCTATTGGTCTATTTGAATCTATCTATAATCCATAATCAATATGATTGGATAATGTCCGGCCGAAATGGCTGTTGTAAGTGTAGCAAACTGTTGTAAAACATATAAAAATCCATGAAACCCTTTGTTCGGCGGAGAGAGGTACCTGGACCCACCAGTTGCTTCATCTCCCCGACGGCATAATAAACCGTTTTGATGTATGGTGCGACCCTGAGTGACGAGTGACTCTTGGAAGGTACATTTGCACTAACAGGGAACAAAGGAATGGCAGACCAGTTGAACAAATACTTTGGTTCTGTCTTCACGAAGGAAGACACAAATAACCTTCCGGAAGTACTAGGGAACCGAGGGTCTAGTGAGAAGGAGGAACTGAAGGATATCCTTATTAGGCGGGAAATTGTGTTAGGGAAATTGATGGGACTAAAGGCCGATAAATCCCCGGGGCCTGATAATCTGCATCCCAGAGTATTAAGGAAGTGACCCCAGAAATAGTGGATGTATTGGTGATAATTTTCCAACAGTCTATTGACTCAGGATCAGTTCCTATGGACTGGAGGGTAGTTAATGTAATACCACTTTTTAAAAAAGGAGGGAGAGAGAAAAAGGGTAATTATAGACCAGTTAGCCTGACATCAGTAGTGGGGAAAATGTTGGAATCAATTATTAAAGATGAAATAACAGCGCATTTGGAAAGCAGTGACAGGATCGGTCCAAGTCAATGGATTAATGAAAGGGAAATCATGCTTGACAAATCTTCTGGAATTTTTTGAGGATGTAACTAGTAGAGTGGACAAGGGAGAACCAGTGGATGTGGTGTATTTGGACTTTCAAAAGGCTTTTGACACAGTCCCACACAAGAGATTGGTATGCAAAATTAAAGCATGTGGTATTGGGGGTAATGTACTGATGTGGATAGAGAACTGGTTGGCAGACAGGAAGCAGAGTCGGGATAAACGGGTCCTTTTCAGAATGGCAGGCAGTGACTAGTGGGGTGCCGCAGGGCTCAGTGGTGGGACCCCAGCTATTTACACGACACATTAATGATTTAGATGAAGGAATTCAGTGTAATATCTCCAAGTTTGCAGATGACACTAAGCTGGGTGGCGATGTGAGCTGTGAGCAGGGGCTGCAGGGTGACTTGGACAGGTTAGGGGAGTGGGAAAATGAATGGCAGATGCAGTATAATGTGGATAAATGTGAGGTTATCCACTTTGGGGGCAAAAACACGAAGGCAGAATAATCTGAATGCGGCAGATTAGGAAAAGGGGAGGTGCAACGAGGCCTGGGTGTCATGGTACATCAGTCATTGAAAGTTCGCATGCAGGTACAGCAGGCGGTAAAGAATGCAAATGATATGTTGGCCTTTATAGCAAGGGATTTTGAGTATAGGAGAATGGAAGGTCTTACTGTAGTTGTACAGGGCTTTGGTGAGGCCTCACCTGGAATATTATGTTCAGTTTTGGTCTCCTAATCTGAGGAAGGACATTCTTGCTGTTGAGGGAGTGCAGCGAAGGTTCACCAGACTGATTCACGGGATGGCTGGACTGACATATGAGGAGAGACTGGATTGACTGGGCCTTTATTCACTGGAGTTTAGAAGGATGAGAGGGATCTCATAGAAACATATAAAATTCTAACGGGATTGGTCAGGTTAGATGCAGGACGAATGTTCCCGATGTTGGGGAAGTCCAGAATCAGGGAACACAGGTTAAGGATTAGGGGTAGCCATTTAGGACTGAGATGAGGAGAAACTTCTTCACTCAAGAGTTGTTAGCCTGTGGAATTCCCTACTGCAGAGAGTTGTTGATGCCAGTCCAGTGCATATATTCAAGAGAGAGTTAGATGTGGCCCTTATGGTTAAAGGGATCAAGGGGTATGGAGAGAAAGCAGGAAAGGGGTACTGAGGTGAATGATCAGCCATGAACTTATTGAATGGTGGTGCAGGCTCGAAGGGCCGAATGGCCTACACCTGCATCTATTTTCTGAGCTTCTATGTTTCTACGTTTGAGCTTAAGACATATAGTCTTGTGGAGCTATTCTAAACGTAACAATTGGCGACGAGTAACAGAGAATGAACTTTCACGCAGTTATGGCTGCCGTTGGTATTCTTGAGAGACTTGTTAAGGTTGATGATTGGGAAGCCTTCATTGAGCGCCTTGACCAGTACTTCGTGGCTACCGAGCTGGAAAAGGCAGAAACCGCAACCAAACGCAAGGCGATTCACCTCACTATTTACGGGTCCACGATATATGGCCTCATCAAAAATCTTCTAGCACGACAAAACCAATGCACAAGACATATGAAGAGTTGTGAACGCTGGTTCAGGAACACCTCAAACCGAAGGAGAGCATCTTGGCGGCCAGGTATCGCTTTTATAAGCATCTCCGCTCCAAGGACCAGGACGTGGCGAGCTATGTCGCCGACCTAAGATGCCTTGCGGGACCATGCGTATTTGCTGGATTTTTGGGGGAAGTGTTGCTGGACCTTTTCGTGATTGGAATCGGCCCCGAGATCATTCTTCGCAAACTGCTGTCTGCCGAATTCCTAGATCTGAGCAAGGCCATCACGAATGCCCAGGCTTTTATGTCCACGAACGATAACACTAAACAGATATCATTGCCGCATCGGAACTCACCTGCAAATACTATGCATAAAATAACACTTTCAGCAGGCAGAACTGTACATGACAGTGCCTACACGCCCGCAGAGGCCAGAGCTAGGATGACTCAGGGTCCGCCGTGGAGCATGAATGCAAATCCATTAGCACCTTGTTGGCGCTGAGGGGGTAATCATCGAGCCCATCAATGTTGATTCAAGCACTACGTGTGCAAAGGCTGCGGAACAGGCAAAGGCTCGCCTGACATCAGTAGTGGGGAAAATGTTGGAATCAATCATTAAGGATGAAATAGCAGCGCATTTGGAAAGCAGTGACAGGATCGGACAAAGTCAGCATGGATTTATGAAAGGGAAATCATGCTTGACAAATTTTCTGGAATTTTTTGAGGATGTAACTAGCAGAGTGGACAAGGGAGAACCAGTGGATGTGGTGTATTTGGAATTTCAAAAGGCCTTTGACAAGGTCCCACATAAGAGATTGATATGCAAAATTAAAGTGCATGGTATTGGGGATAATGTACTGATGTGGATAGAAATTGGTTGGCAGACAGGAAGCAGACAGTCAGGATAAACTGGTCCTTTTCAGAATAGCAGGCAGTGACTAGTGGAGTGCCGCAGGCTCAGTGCTGGGACCCCAGCTCTTTACAATATACATTAATGATTTAGATGGAGGAATTGAGCGTAATATCTCCAAGTTTGCAGATGACACTAAACTGGGTGGCAGTGTGAGCTGTGAGGAGGACGCTAAGAGGCTGCAGGGTGGCTTAGACAGGTTAGATGAGTGGGCAAATGCATGGCAGACGCAGTATAATGTGATAAATGTGAGGTTTTCCATTTTGGGGGCAAAAACACGAAGGCAGAATATTATCTGGATGGCGGCAGATTAGGAAAAGGGGAGGTGCAATGAGACCTGGGTGTCATGGTTCATCAGTCACTGAAAGTGGGCATGCAAGTACAGCAGACGGTGAAGAAGGCAAATGGTATGTTGGCCTTCATAGCTAGGGGATTGGAGTATAGGAGCAGGGAAGTCTTACTGCAGTTGTACAGGGCCTTAGTGAGGCCTCACCTGGAATATTGTGTTCACTTTTGGTCTCCTAATCTGAGGAAGGATGTTCTTGCTATTGAGGGAGTGCAGCGAAGGTTCACCAGACTGATTCCCGGGATGGCAGGACTGACATATGAGGAGAGACTGAATCGACTGGGCCTGTATTCACTGGAGTTTAGAAGGATGAGAGGGGATCTTGTAGAAACATATAAAATTCTGACGGGACTGGACAGATTAGATGCAGGAAGAATGTTCCCCATGTTGGGGAAGTCCAGAACCAGGAGACATAGTCCAAGGATAAGGGGTAAGCCAGTTAAGACTGAGATGAGGAGAAACTTCTTCACTCGGAGAGTTGTTAACCTGTGGAATTCCCTACTGCAGAGAGTTGTCGATGCCAGTTCATTGGTCCCTTAGAAGCTGAGAAGGGGGATTTAATAATGGGAAATGTGGAAATGACTGAGACCATAAACAATTATTTTGCTTCCGTCTTCACAGTGGAAGAAGACACAAAAACCATGCCAAAAATTGCTGGTCACGGGAATGTGGGAAGGGAGGACCTTGAGACAATCACTATCACTAGGGGGGTAGTGCTTGACAGGCTAATGGGACTCAAGGTAGACAAGTCCCCTGGTCCTGATGAAATGCATCCCAGGGTATTAAAAGAGATGGCGGAAGTTATAGCAGATGCATTCGTTATAATCTACCAAAATTATCTGGACTCTGGGGAAGTACCAGCGGATTGGAAAGCAGCTAATGTAACGCCAATGTTTAAAAAAGGAGGCAGCCAAAAGGCAGGTCACTGTAGGCCGGTTAGTTTAACATCTGTAGTGGGGAAAATGCTTGAAGCGATCATTAAAGGAAGAAATAGCGGGACATCGAGATAGGAATAGTGCAATCAAGCAGACGCAACATGGATTCATGAAGGGGAAATCATGTTTAACTAATTTACTGGAATTCTGTGAGGATGTAACGAGTATGGTGGATAGAGGTGTACCGATGGATGTGGTGTATTTAGATTCCCAAAAGGCATTCGATAAGGTGCCACACAAAAGGTTACTGCAGAGATAAAGGTACGCGGAGTCAGAGGAAATGTGTTAGCATGGATAGAGAATTGGCTGGCTAACAGAAAGCAGAGAGTCGGGATAAATAGGTCCTTTTCGGGTTGGAAATCGGTGGTTAGTGGTGCCACAGGGATCGGTGCTGGGACCACAACTGTTGACAATATACATAGATGACCTGGAAGAGGGGACAGAGTGTAGTGTAACAACATTTGCAGATGACACAAAGATTAGTGGGAAAGCGGGTTGTGTAGAGGACACAGACAGGCTGCAAAGAGATTTAGATAGGTTAAGCGAATGGGCTAAGGTTTGGCAGATGGAATACAATGTCGGAAAATGTGAGGTCATCCACCTTGGGGAAAAAAAACAGTAAAAGGGAATATTATTTGAATGGGGAGAAATTACAACGTGCTGCGGTGCAGTGGGGCCTGGGGGTCCTTGTGCATGAAACTCTTTTGGATTAAACAAAAACATTAAACCGTGGCCCCTCCGATCTGGGGGACGCACCAAACATTTACAACGTTTTTTTTCGCACAACAGCATATTTTTTTCTCCAAGTGCCCCCTATAAAAGGGGAGGGGGACACTAAAAGCACCGGCAATTAAAACAAATTAACTTAAAAACATAAAATCAAATTAAAATTTGGTTGCCGGGCGTGATGATGCACTCCAGTCCCTCCGGTGCCCACCTCTCGCGGAAGGCCGCGAGCGTACCGGTGGACACCGCGTGCTCCATTTCCAAGGACACCCTGGCGCGGATGTACGCGCGGAAGAGAGGCAGGCAGTCAGGTTGAACGACCCCCTCGACCGCCCGCTGCCTGGACCGGCTGATGGCACCCTTGGCCGTGCCCAGGAGCAGTCCTACGAGGAGGCCCTCGGACCTACCCGTTCCCCTCCGCACAGGGTGCCCAAAGATCAGGAGTGTGGGACTGAAGTGCAGCCAGAATTTCAGGAGCAGCCCCTTTAAATAATAAAACAGGGGCTGCAACCTCGTGCATTCCATAAAAACATGGAACACGGATTCTTCCAGACCGCAGAAATTGCAGGCGGCCTGGGAGCCCGTGAACCGGCTTAAAAATTTATTGCACGGCACTGCTCCGTGCACCACCCTCCAGGCCAAGTCCCCGATAAATACTGGGAGGACTCCCGCGTAGAGTGCCCTCCATCGGGGACCCCCGCCTCCTCCGGACGGCAAGATGGTACGCCATGGCGTGTCCGGACGGCAGGCGAGGATGGCAAAGTTGAGAGTGTGCAGGAGCAGCCCGTACAGGAAACCCCTCCGCGCGGAACTGAAAGGCACGGAGGGGATTTCCTCGAGGCGGCTCAAGTTGTGAGGCGCCGGCTCCCGAGGGAGGTTGCGGGGTTTGGCGCCAATGAGGAATTCCGTCCGGACGGGGGTCAGTTCGGACGGTATCTCCCCACGTGCTTGGGCCGTCTCGATGCATCTAACAGAGTCGGGGCCCAGAGCTGTTTTTAGCAACTCGATGGCATCGGCCGCGCGGCGGACGTTGGCAGAATTTAGGCGCCGCGCCAGCGTGTCTGGCGGCATCCAGCCCGCTCCTCCTCCATCGAGTAGGTCCCTGACCTTGGTCACCTCACCAGCCACAGCCCTCACGTCCGACCGCCACCTGAAACCTCCGTCGTGGAGGTACGGATTCCCGAGCAGCGGCTCCTGCAGGACAGCCGCCACTCCAGCCGGTGGAGAGCTGCGCTTGGTGGAGACTTTATTCCAGACCCTGATGAGTTCCTTGTAAAAGACAGGCAGCTCCCGGAGGGCGGTCCTGACGCCCCCCACACTCACAAACAAGAGCTGCGTGTCGTAATTGAGGCCATGCTGCTGGCGGAAGAAATACGTCGCCAGAGCACGCCACCGAGGAGGGGGCTTGACGTAAAGGTATCTCTGCAGGGTCTGAAGACGGAAAGTCGCGAGCTGGGTGCTGACGCACACCAACGACTGACCGCCCTCCTCAAGCGGGAGCCTCAAGACCGCCGCAGAGACCCAGTGCTTCCTGTTGTTCCAGAAGAAGTCCACCAGCTTCTTCTGTATCTTGGCGACAAACGCAGGGGGAGGGGTCAAAGTGACCAGCCAGTACCACAACATGGCGGCCACCAGCTGGTTTATGACTAGCGCTCGACCCCTGTAGGACAGCACTCGGAGCAGTCCTGTCCAGCGCCCTAGGCGAGCGGTGACCTTGGCCTCCAGCTCCTGCCAGTTCGCCGGCCAGGCTTCCTCGTCGGGGCTAAGGTAGACTCCCAGATAGAGGAGATGGGTCGTGCTCCAGGCAAAAGGCCTGAGCTCCTCCGGCAGGGAGTCCACCCGCCACTGACCCACCAGGAGTCCGGAACATTTCTCCCAGTTGATTCTGGCGGAGGATGCGGCCGAGTAAATCTCCTGGCACTCACGCATCCTCCGCAGGTCAGCGGGATCCTCTACTGCGAGGAGCAAGTCATCGGCGTAAGCCGAGAGGACGACCTCCACGCCCGGCCCTTGCAGAGCCAGTCCCGTCAACCTCGTCCGCAAGAGGCGCAGGAAAGGCTCCACGCAGACGGTGTATAACTGGCCGGACATGGGGCATCCCTGGCGCACCCCTCTACCAAAGCGAAGGGGCGCCGTCAAGGACCCGTTAACCTTAATCAGACACTCCGCGGCGGCGTACAAAAGTCGGATCCGGGCGACGCAATGCGTCCCGAACCCGAAAGCGCGCAGAGTTCCGAGCAGATAGTCGTGATCCACCCTGTCGAACGCCTTCTCTTGGTCGAGGGATAGGAAGGCGACCGACAGACCAGCCTCCTGGGAATAATGGATGAGGTCCCGGACCAGATGGATGTTATCGTGGATTGTCTGGCCCGGGACCGTGTAGGACTGGTCGGGGTGGATCATGTGGTCCAGCACGGCACCAAGGCGAGCAGACATCGCCCTGGCGAAGATTTTGTAGTCCGTGCTGAGGAGGGAGACCGGGCGCCAGTTCTTAAGGAGGCGGAGATCGCCCTTCTTAGGCAGCAGGACGATGACTGCCCTGCGCCAAGAGAGGGGCATCTCCCAGGTCACCAGACTTTCCCCCAGGACCCGCGCGTAGTCGCCCCCCAGGACGTCCCAGAACGCCCTGTGGAACTCCACGGTCAGCCCGTCCAGCCCCGGGGATTTTCCCCTCGAGAGCCGGTCGAGGGCGCCGGTCAGCTCCGCCAGGCTTAGCGGAGCTTCCAGATTTTCGGCGCCCTCCGAGCTGACCTTCGGCAGGTCCTCCCACAAAACTCTACGCGCTTCCTCGCTGGACGGCTCCGGAGAGAACAGGGCCCCGTAATATTCACGGGCCCTGTTGTTGACGCCCTCCGGGTCCGAGACGAGAGAGCAGTCGTCGGCCAGCAGCGTCAAGAGCTGCTTATGGACACTCTGTCTTTTTTCCAGCGAGTAGAAGGGGGAGCCGCGGTCCAGATCCCGCAGGAACCGGATCCGCGACCTCACAAACGCGCCTCGGGACCCCACGAGTGCAGGTCCTTCAGTGCGGCCTTCTTCGCTTCGTACACCGTCCGCAGGGCCAGGTCCCCGACGACTTGACCGAGACGGGACTCCAGGTCGAGCACCTCTTTTTCTAGGCGCCCGTCCCTGGCCGCCCGCCTCTTGGTCGACCCCCTCGCGTACTCTTGACAGAAGACGCGGACATGAGCCTTGCCCACGTCCCACCATAGCCTGCTTCCTTCTCCAGTCGGCCCAGAAACGACGGAACGAGTCCTGGAACCGCATGTCCTCCAGCAGCCGGTTGTTAAAATGCCAGTACGCGGACCCCGTCCTCGCGCTGAGCGAAGCGAGCTCCGCCCATACCAGGTGGTGGTCCGAACACGGCACCGGCCGCCGGGACGCAGGAAACGTACGCCCGAGACACGTAAAGGCGGTCGACTCTGGACCATCCTACTCCAGGCCTCACCCAAGTAAAGGCGCTGGAGTCGAGATGGAGATTTCGCCAGACGTCCACCAAGTCGAAGGACCCGACCAGGTCCCTCAACTTCTCCATCGCCGTCATGCTCTGCGGGGCACCAGAGCGGTCCCTCGCCTCGAGGGTGCAGTTAAAATCCCCCCCGAGGACAATGCAGTCGCCGACATCGACGGAGCCACGAATAGCGGACACCTCTTCGAAGAAGCGCGTTTGCTGCGGGCTGGGCTGAGGGGCGTACACGTTCACGAGATGGAGCGGCACGTCCCCCAGGCGAACCATTATGTGCAGCAAGCGGCCTGGCACGGGCTCCTCGACCCCCAAGATCTCCGGCTGAAAATGCGGGGCCAGCAAGATGGCCACCCCACTAGAAGTGGCGGTGAGGTGGCTCATGCGGACCTCTCCTTGCCATTCCAGGAGCCATGTGGCTTCGTCTCCCGGAACGGTGTGGGTTTCTTGCAGGAAGCACACCGCATATTTCCCCTCCCGCAGGAGCGAAAAATTGTTAAATCTACGGCGTGCCCCTCTGCCGCCGTTGATGTTGAGGCTGGCTATGGTTATCTTCATGACAAAAGCATAGTGCAACCTCTACCTTAACCTATTGTGGTCGGGGGGGGGAGTGGAGTCGTTTGCTGACCTCCACTCCTTCAGCAGCCCAGCGAGGAACTTTTTGAGCCGGCGCAGCTCAAGGCCTTGCGCCTTTGATAAGGGCCCGCCCGAGGCCATGGTTTTAGCGGCGACGCGGACGGAAGCGACGAGCAGCCCCGGCTCGGACCATCTTTCCCGGGACAGAAAGGTTCGGTTGCGGCGACCCTGGCTCTCAACCAAAAAGTCCCGGAGTTCCTCTACGGGAATGAGGGGGGACTCAGCGGCGGGCACGAGGAGATCCACCGCCTCACTGGCGATGGACTCGAGATCTTCACCCGCATCCTCCACAGAGTCCCCGTCCACCTCCGGGAGGTCGCCGCTAGCAGCCGGCCCGTCGACCGCACGAGGTACGGCAAACAGCCCGGACGCTCCATCCGTCCCTGGCTCTGCCCCGATACCACCCCCAGGATCGTCGGCAGAGGAGTCCCCACTGGGCTCTTTTAGAACTGGTGCTGGGTCGGGAAGCGACAGCGGAAGGGGTTCCTCCTCCGCCCCAGGAACCGGGGAACACGGAGTGACCTGGTCAAAGTAATGTTCCAGGTCCACCAAGTACCCCAGCTCCAAAGTAGGGGGCGAGGGTTGTTGTTCTTCCCCCTCCCCGCCGCCACCCCCCGGCCCAGAGTGTGGATGTATGTTAAAATTGTCTGCAGTTTCATTTTCTGCAGAGTCGAGCAAGTCCCGGGGGAAGTCAGTTATTGGCTGGGCGGGCTCAGGTTCGGACTTTTCGGCCCCGCCCGCCTCAGTCCCCGGGACACTCGACCCGGCGGCAATGGATTCCTCCGCTGGCCCCACGACAGGCAGATCTTTCACGCCATCCCCGGGAGGCAGCGGCTGGGCAGCCTCGACTGTCTCACCCTCCCCGGGGACAGACTCCTCTCGCCTACAGCGCAGCTTGGGGGCGCTGGTAGGTGACACGGGACACGCGGCGGGCACCGACTCCTCCACGGAGGGATGTTGTTCCCCCTCCGCCTCATTGGAGCGGTGCCTCCTTTTGTTCCTGGGGGGGAGCGGAGGCAGGGAGACCCCCATGTCTGCCGAGGCCTCCCGCTCCACTCCCCTTTTCCTTATCATGTCCGCGCCTGAACCCCTCTGCGGTATTGATCAAGGGCTCGGGCACGGGCTCAGGGCACCCCGCGCTCGCCGGTGACGGGGTTGGGCCGAGCGCGGTAAACAAGTTGTTTGGCGCACCGAGGGGACCCGCCTCTAGATGTTTCGCCTTCTTCCGCGCCTTCTTTCCGGTCGGACGCTCTCCCTCCCCTCCGCCGGAGGCCGTGAAAACAAAGGCCCCCGACGATGCCCGCGCACCCACAGCTCCTGGCACGCGGACGCTACTAGGGGGAGGGGTGGCGGCGGCGCCAGCCTTGGCCGCCTTCGGTGGTTTGGCGGCTTTGGAGGCGGGGCAGTTCTTGCGAACGTGCCCCACCTCCCTGCAGGTATGGCACCGCACGCCGTCCGACGTCCAGAAGACGCGGTAGGCAGTCCCCTCGTGCACCACATTAAAATAGCCCTTCGTCATCTCCTCCCACGCCAGCCGGACAAAGAGCTGGCGGCGGAAGGAGAACACATGGCGCAGGCTGTTCTCCCTGAGGCCGAGCGGTATGGGGTTGATCCCCGACCTTACCTCCCCCAGTTGGTGTAGGTGAGGGAGGAGTGGCTCAGCAGGAACAAAGGGCGGGACGTTTGAAATGATGACCCTCTGCGCGGTGGCCTCGAGAGGGTCCACCGGCAGGAACGTCCCGCGCACCGTGAGCCCCTTTTCGAGGGTCAGGGACACCGCCCGCTCCGACCCCAGGAAGAACACGGCCTTCCCAGACATCTTGGAGGCTGCGACAATGGCCGAGGGGCCGACTACCCCAGCCATCGCCCGCACGCACTCCTCGATGGGGTGAGTGTAGCTCTTGACCCCGTGTTTTTTAGTTATCAGTCTGAATGGTGGCAGGGCAGCAGGAGGCGCAGTGGATGTGGACGCCGCCTGCGCATATGTCCTTGCTGGCCCTGCCACCGGCGTGGATGGGGTCGCCATCACGGGGTCCCTTTAAGGGCTACACCCACCCCAAAGTCACAGGCCTTAATGGTCTTAATTGGCCGCATTTCAATGTATGAGCAGAGGAGCTCTGAAAGAGGCACACCTCTCCCCTAGTTGGCAATTGGGGAAGGGCCTTGCTCCCTCTGCTCAGTTGTCTTAATTTTTTCTTTTTTTTTTCAGTTGGGAGGAAGGGCTCTCAGAGAGGGGAGAGACAGAGAGAGAGAGAAGGAGTTGGGTGGGGCGGGAAAGAGGGAAGCTGCGAGGGCAGGTCTCCCCTCACAGCGATGGGTGGGTGCACTCCCCAGATGGCAAAACAAAACACAGTCTTTGAGGTGGTCTTCGGGTGGGGGGAGAAGATGTCTTCACCTGGGGCAGCTGGAGCCACACAGGCACACACTCCCAACGATGTTAACCAGGGTAATCAATAGTTATCAGCCTGGTAGCTCCAGCTATCCCAGGCTAGGCAATGGGGGAGGGGTGCTTCAGTGGTGTGTGGGGCCTAGTTGTAAGCAAGACCCCCACACACACTTCCACACACACACACACCCCCCGCGATGTTCCGGCCCTCGAAAGGTCTTCCTTTCTCCCCCCCACCAATAAAACAATGTCTTTCGGGGAATGCACCAACACCCACCTGTAGAATATTGCAGAATCTCCCTCCTTCCACACAGGTTGTTGCTCTTTCCACTCTCTCTAACTCTCTGTATGAGTAATAAAGTTGGTAATTTTTCTGCGCTCCACCTCTCCCTCCGGATGTTGATTGGGTAGCAAGCCAGCCCTTTTCCTCCTATTCCTGGGCTGTTCTCAGGGCTCACTCCAGGCTTTCTAGACAGGAGCTAAAGCAGGGAGTTCCTTCTCTCTCAACAGCACAGCTCCAATTGAATAGGCCACACCTCCACTGCTCCACCATTGGTCCTTGTGCATGAAACTCTTTTAGGATCCTTGTGCATGAAACTCTTTTAGGAGTCAACAAAAAACATTAAACCGTTCCCCCCGATCTGGGGGAAACACCAACATTTACAAGGCCCTTTTTTTATTTTTTGGGGGGTTTTTTTGGGCACAGAATCAAATTTTTTCCAAGCGCCCCCTATAAAAGGGGAGGGGGACGTGTAAAGCAAACGTGATAACCACTACACTACAGAAACTCCCAAAAGGTTAGTTTGCAGGTGCAGCAGGTAATCAGGAAGGCGAATGGAATGTTGGCCTTCATTGCGAGAGGGATGGAGTACAAAAGCAGGGAGGTCCTGCTGCAACTGTACAGGGTATTGGTGAGGCCGCACCTGGAGTACTGCGTGCAGTTTTTGTCACCTTACTTAAAGAAGGATATACTAGCCTTGGAGGGGGTACAGATTCCGGAGATGAGGGGGTTACCTTATGATGATAGATTGAGTAGACTGGGTCTTTACTCGCTGGAGTTCAGAAGGATGAGGGGTGATCTTATAGAAACATTTAAAATAATGAAAGGGATAGACACGATAAGGCACAGAGGTTGTTTCCACTGGTCGGGGAGACTAGAACTAGGGGGCACAGCCTCAAAATACGGGGGAGCCAATTTAAAACCGAGTTGAGAAGGAATTTCTTCTCCCAGAGGATTGTGAATCTGTGGAATTCTTTGCCCAAGGAAGCAGTTGAGGCTAGCTCATTGAATGTATTCAAATCACAGATAGATAGATTTTTAACCAATAAGCAAATTAAGGGTTATGGGGAGCGAGCGGGTAAGTGGAGCTGAGTCCACGGCCAGATCAACCATGATCTTTTTGAATGGCGGAACAGGCTCGAGCGGCTAGATGGCCTACTCCTGTTCCTAATTCTTATGTTCATTGGATATATTCAAAAAGGAGTTAGATATGGCCCTTATGGCTAAAGGGATCAAGGGGGATGGAGAGAAAGCAGGAAAGGGGTACTGAGGTGAAGGAGTTCCAGGTGCGTGGAGGGAGTCGGGAGTTGCGTCGCTGAGGCCTATAAAAAGGCCCAACGCGTCGGAGGAGGCTCGGGAGTTCCAGGTGCATGGAGGGAGTCGGGAGTTGCGTCGCTGAGGCCTATAAAAAGGCCCAACGTGTCGGAGGAGGCTTGGGAGTTCCAGGTGCGTGGAGAGAGTCGGGAGGTGCGTCGCTGAGGTGTGGCTTGTGCAGCTACAGGGTGAAGGCAAAAAAGTAGAAAGAAATCAAAAGGTGACGTCACAGCCAAGGCGGTAAGTGATTGGCTGGTGATTGGTGAGTAACTTTTCTTTTTCTTTTTTTCATCAGTAAGTAACATTTAGCATTGGTGTTGCCAACTTAAGTGTATCTAAGGGTTAAGTCATGGCAGGAGAGCTCGGACATGCGTTATGCTCCTCCTGTACTATGTGGCAAGTCAGGGATGCTTCCGGTGTCAGTGACGACTACGTGTGCGGGAAGTGTATCCGCCTCCAGCTCCTGACGGACCGCATTGCGGCACTGGAGCTGCGGGTGGATTCATTCTGGAGCATCCACGATGCTGAGAATGACGTGAATAGCACGTTTAGTGAGTTGGTCACACCGCAGGTAAAGGGTACTCAGCCAGATAGTAAATGGGTGACCAGCAGGAAGAGCAGTGTAAGGAAAGTAGGGCAGGGGTCCCCTGCGGTCATCCCCCTGCAAAACAGATACACCGCCTTGGGCACTGTTGGGGGGGGGGGATGACTTATCGGGAGGGCAGCAGCAGCCAAGTTCATGGCACTATGGGTGGCTCTGCTGCACAGGAGGGCATGAAAAAGAGTGGGAGAGTTCTAGTGATAGGGGATTCAATTGTAAGGGGAACAGATAGGCATTTCTGCGGCCGCAACCGAGACTCCAGGATGGTATGTTGCCTCCCTGGTGCAAGGGTCAAGGATGTCTCGGAGCGGGTGCAGGACATTCTGAAAAGGGAGGGTGAACAGCCAGTTGTCGTGGTGCACATTGGTACCAACGATATAGGTAATAAAACGGGATGAGGTCCTACGAGATGAATTTATGGCGCTAGGAGCTAAATTAAAAAGTAGGACCTCAAAAGTAGTAATCTCAGGATTGCTACCAGTGCCACGTGCTAGTCAGGGTAGGAATCGCAGAATAGCTCAGATGAATACGTGGCTTGAGTGGTGCAGAAGGGAGCGATTCAAATTCCTGGGGCATTGGAACCAGTTCTGGGGGAGGTGGGACCAATACAAACCGGATAGTCTACACCTGGGCAGGACCAGAACCAATGTCCTCGGGGGAGTGTTTGCCAGTGCTGTCGGGGAGGAGTTAAACTAATATGGCAGGGGGATGGGAACCTATGCATGGAGGCAGAAGGAAATAAAAGAGATAGAGGCAAAAGATAGAAAGGAGAATAGCAAAAGTGGAGGGCAGAGAAACACAAGGCAAAAAAGAAAAAGAGCCACATTACAGCAAAATTCCAAAGGGACAAGGTGCGTTAAAAAGACAAGCCTGAAGTCTGTGTTTTAATGCAAGGAGTATCCGTAATAAGGTGGATGAATTAACTGTGCAAAGAGATGTTAACAGATATGATGTGATTGGGATTGCAGAGACGTGGCTCCAGGATGATCAGGGCTGGGAACTCAACATCCAAGGGTATTCAACATTCAGGAAGGATAGAATAAAAGGAAAAGGAGATGGGGTAGCATTGCTGGTTAAAGAGGAGATTAATGCAATAGTTAGGAAGGACATTACCTTGGATAATATGGAATCTATATGGGTAGAGCTGCAGAACACCAAAGGGCAAAAAATGTTAGTGGGAGTTGTGTACAGACCTCCAAACAGTAGTAGTGATGTTGGGGAGGGCATCAAACAGGGGTGCATGCAATAAAGGTGCAGCATTTATCATGGGTGACTTTAATATGCATATAGATTGGGCTAACCAAACTGGAAGCAATACAGTGGAGGAGGATTTCCAGGAGTGCATAAGGGATGGTTTTCTAGACTAATATGTCGAGGAACCAACTAGCGGGGAGGCCATCTTAGACTGGGTGTTGTGTAATGAGAGAGGATTAATTAGCAATCTCGTTGTGCGAGGCCCCTTGGGGAAGAGTGACCATAATAGATGGAGAATGAAACAGTTAATTCAGAGACCATAGTCCAGAACTTAAAGAAGGGTAACTTTGAAGGTATGAGGCGTGAATTAGCTAGGATAGATTGGCGAAGGGTACTTAAGGGGTTGACAGCGGATGGGCAATGGCAGGCATTTAGAGACCGCATGGATGAACTACAACAATTGTACATCCCTGTCTGGCGTAAAAATAAAAAAAGGGAAGGTGGCTCAACCGTGGCTATCAAGGGAAATCAGGGATAGTATTAAAGCAAAGGAAGTGGCATACAAATTGGGCAGAAATAGCAGCAAACCAGGGGACTGGGAGAAATTTAGAACTCAGCAGAGGAGGACAAAGCGTTTGATTAGGTCAGGGAAAATCGAGTACGAGAGGAAGCTTGCAGGGAACATTAAAATGGACTGCAAAAGCTTCTATAGATATAAAAAGAGAAAAAGGTTAGTAAAGACAAACATAGGTCCCCTGCAGTCAGAATCAGGGGAAGTCATAACGGGGAACAAAGAAATGGCAGACCAATTGAACAAGTACTTTGGTTCGGTATTCACTAAGGAGGACACAAACGACCTTCCGGATATAAAAGGGGTCAGAGGGTCTAGTAAGAAGGAGGAACTGAGGGAAATCCTTATTAGTCGGGAAATTGTGTTGGGGAAATTGATGGGATTGAAGGCCAATAAATCCCCAGGGCCTGATGCACTGCATCTCAGAGTACTTAAGGAGGTGGCCTTGCAAATAGCGGATGCATTGACAGTCATTTTCCAACATTCCATAGACTCTGGATCAGTTCCTATGGCGTGGAGGATAGCCAATGTAACCCCACTTTTTAAAAAAGGAGAGAGAAAACAGGGAATTATAGACCGGTCAGCCTGACATCGGTAGTGGGTAAAATGATGGAATCAATTATTAAGGATGTCATAGCAGCGCATTTGGAAAGAGGTGACATGATAGGTCCAAGTCAGCATGGATTTCTGAAAGGGAAATCATGCTTGACAAATCTTCTGGAATTTTTTGAGGATGTTTCCAGTCGAGTGGACAAGGGAGAACCAGTTGATGTGGTGTATTTGGACTTTCAGAAGGCTTTCGACAAGGTCCCACACAAGAGATTATTGTGCAAAGTTAAAGCACATGGGATTGGGCGTGATGTGCTGATGTGGATTGAGAACCTGTTGGCAGACAGGAAGCAAAGAGTAGGAGTAAATGGGTACTTTTCAGAATGGCAGGCAGTGACTAGTGGGGTACCGCAAGGTTTTGTTCTGGGGCCCCAGCTGTTTACATTGTACGTTAATGATTTAGACGAGGGGATTAAATGTAGTATCTCCAAATTTGCAGATGACACTAAGTTGGGTGGCAGTGTGAGCAGCGAGGAGGATGCTATGAGGCTGCAGAATGACTTGATAAGGTTAAGTGAGTGGGCAAATGCATGGCAGATGAAGTATAATGTGGATAAATGTGAGGTTATCCACTTTGGTGTTAAAAAGAGAGATGGACTATTATCTGAATGGTGACAGATTAGGAAAAGGGGAGGTGCAACGAGACCTGGGTGTCATGGTACATCAGTCATTGAAGGTTGGCATGCAGGTACAGCAAGCGTTTAAGAAAGCAAATGGCATGTTGGCCTTCATAGCGAGGGGATTTGAGTACAGGGGCAGGGAGGTGTTATTACAGTTGTACAGGGCCTTGGTGAGGCCACACCTGGAGTATTATGTACAGTTTTAGTCTCCTAACTTGAGGAGGGACATTCTTGCTATTGAGGGAGTGCAGCGAAGATTCACCAGACTGATTCCCAGGATGGCGGGACTGGCATATCAAGAAAGACTGGATCAACTGGGCTTGTATTCACTGGAGTTCAGAAGAATGAGAGGGGATCTCGTAGAAACGTTTAAAATTCTGACGGTTTAGACAGGTTAGATGCAGGAAGAATGTTCCCAATGTTGGGGAAGTCCAGAACCAGGGGTCACAGTCTAAGGATAAGGGGTAAGCCATTTAGAACCGAGATGACGAGAAACTTCTTCACCAGAGAGTGGTGAACCTGTGGAATTCTCTACCACAGAAAGTTGTTGAGGCTAATTCACTAAATATATTCAAAAAGGAGTTAGATGTAGTCCTTACTACTAGGGGGATCAAGGGGTATGGTGAGAAAGCAGGAATGGAGTACTGAAGTTGCATGTTCAGCCATGAACTCATTGAATGGCGGTGCAGGCTCAAAGGGCCGAATGGCCTACTCTTGCACCTATTTTCTATGTTACACCACCACCTCCAGGTCCCCCTCCGAGTCACACACCATCCTGACTTGGAAATATATCGGCCGTTCCTTCATCATCGCTGGGTCAAAATCCTGGAACTCCCTCCCTAACAGCACTGTGGGAGCACCTTCACCACATGGACTGCAGTGGTTCAAGAAGGCGGCTCACCACCACCTTCTCAAGGGCAATTAGGGATTGGCAATAACTGCTGTGCCTTGCCAGCGATGCCCATATCCCACGATTGGTTTTTCTTTTAATTTTTTTTGCGATTTATGTTGGTTGTGGTGCCGTGGGCAATGTTTTGGGAATGTTTCTGTGGATTTTTTTTCGGTTCCTCTCCCCCCACCCCGAACCTCCTCCAGACGACTCTGGGAGCGCATCCGGCCCGGCTCTTTAGCTCGGGAGTTTCCCACGGTAACGCCTCACGAGAGATGTACAACGCCTCCCTTAGTGCTGCGTCCCCTGACTCAGGTCCCAGCTGCCCAAACTGTTCCCGGGCGCTAACTTTCCCGCCCGCCACCATTACCGCCCCAAAAACATTAATGCTGAAAATCCGGCCCTTACATTTATATAGCACCTGTCACGACCACCAGATGTCTCAAAGCACTTTAGAGCCAATAAAGTAGTTTTGGAGCGTAGTTATTGTTGTAATGCAGGAAACGCAGCAGCCAACTTGCGCACAGCAAGCTCCCACACACAGCAACATGACAATGATGTTGATTGAGGGATTAATATCGGCCCCGGGACACTTATATCAATGTCTGCCCAGCATGGAAGTATAATCTCTCTCCATAGCATATTAAAACTTCATGACAAAATAAATGACAAATACAGCCAACAGGAAATCAAGTGGTGCAGACAGGACATTTTAATGCACTGTATAGAGAAAGATACCTTACTTACATGCTGGGCAGAAATTGATATAAGTGATAGCTACCTTTTGGTTTACCGGTTTGCTGCAGCTATCATCTCCCCATTTTCCATTTTCAGTTACAGACCGGCAGGGGCCTTGAGACAAAGCTACCTCGTGATGTCTGCTCTCCCCAAACACTCAGCGTGGTGCCTCATCAATCAGTGAGGTAGCTCTCCACCACAGAGCCTTGCTCTGGCTCCAGCAGCATCCAGTGCCACGTGTCAACCAGCTTCACAATCTCATTTGGACCGCCTCTACGGAATCCCTAAGCTGGGGGCCTTCTGTGTTTATTTTTATATCACAAGGAGCTGTCAGAGCTGCCAATGGATGATGCATCTTCAGCCTCCAGATTGATCTCTCAGCAGCCGGAACGCTTCATTAATGGGACTGGGACAGCAGGTCTTGCAGCGGGGTGGGAAAGCCCACCGAGACATTCCCCTTGCAGACACCGACGCATCACCTCGGAGGATTTTCCCATCTGCTGCCTGCAAGAGTTTAATTTCGCTCTCAGTCAATGGGATTTTCATTCCCCAGATCTCATTACTTCTCCCCGACACTCTCTGCTAGACTCACTGCCACTCCAGGCCCAGTGATTAACGATGCGATTACCAAAGCATCGGCGAATTCCTGGCACGTGATGCGAGGAAGACACACCTGGACTTTGCTGTGTCACCGACTTACAGAGCGCAGGACAGGCAGATACAGTGATCCCCACCCCCATCCATTGTGTTGTGCCCCAGGGCGGGTCCCAACTCCAACCTCACACACCAGACTCTTCAGCTATCTTCTCGGGAAGGGGAGCGGAGGTGGTTTCCAATTACCTTCCTCACTGTGTTTCTTTATTGGGGCTGAAATTCCGGTCGGAGGCTTCCCGCGGGCAGATGCCTCCGACCTGAATCATTTCTGCGAAGTTACCTGGTGGTCCGGGAGGAGCGTGGAATTCCGGTGGGGAAGCCTTCTCTTCCCGCGCTGCAGAGCGCGCTCCCGTCCTCGAGGTACAATCACGTGTGAGTGCTCAGCCAATCAGGTCCAGTATTAATAGCAATGGGGACTCTGTATCGACACGTTCTCATCGCTATTAATTGAGAAAAAGACCCAAACACAGTAACACCAAACAAAAAATCAAAAACACAACTCACATAATTAAAATTAATTGAAATTAAAGTTAATAAAACACTTAGAGAAAACATTTTAATCGTTTTTTTAATTATGGTTTAAAATAAATTTAACGTAGTGTGCAGGGTTTTTAAAAATAAAATGTGTTTTTTTAATTTTATTTTTTATGTTTTAAGTGTGTTTTAAAACTCTTGCCTGTAACAGTGGGCTATGCACCGGCTTTTATCAGGCGCAAGGGTTTTGAGGACATTTGCCGAGCAAGATATGGGTAAATCTCGCAATCTTGCCCACGCAAATGTTCTCGCTGCCGAGATGTGGATGATCTGTCAAATTCCAGCTCGACAGATCGGAAAAGCCGGTTTTCAGCGCATGTGCATTATGCACTGAAAAACGGCTTTTGCGATGCCTTCTCCGGTCCGTACGCACCCCATATTGACTCCGTACGCACCCGGGGAGGCTGGAATTTCTGGGCCATTATTTTTGGAGTTCCTTCTCCTGGTTGGGTTGCAGCCAAGGCTAAAGACTCTCCACTTACCCGTTACGCTGAACTCCACACACCCACCAGACACCGCTGCAGTGTTCAGAACCAGTGCCCCGATCTCCATTCACCGGGACTGCCTGGAGTGGGACTCGGAAACAACCCTTCGGCCCCAGAGTCGGGGACACTACCCCTGAGCCTGTGGTCACTCCGTCCAGATACAAGACCCCGGCTGGATGTCAACCCAGCATTTAGTGGCCCTGTTCTCCTCTCCACTCGCTGGGGCTGTCTGGATCGGATCTCAAACCCTCTGACCATGAGGTGAGAGTGCTGCCCCTCACCCAGAGATTCACTCCTCCATTATTCACTCCTGCATTATGGATCAAAGGACAAATCCTCAGTTCAGTGGCATCTGCCATAAATCTCTTGTCAAAGTATGAAGGAGACGTTGAATCATTTTCTAATGGCACACACAAGCCCGGAGAATGTCTTCCTATAACAACTTGGTCAAAGCAGTATGTTACAAGGAGGTGTTAAAGGAGAGGGAGGTGGAGAGGGTGAGGGAGGGAATTCAATGGTGGGGCAAGGAGAGCGGAGGATGCACAAGAGGCCAGAATTGGAGAAACGCTGACAGCGTAGAGGGTTATAGGGCTTGAGGAGGTTACAGAGTTGGAGAGCAGCAAGGACATGAAAGATTTAAACGTGTGTGCATTATTTTCACGGAGGCCGTAATGACTGTATAACCGTAGGGCACACAGGCTTGTAGTACACGTCCATTAGTGGTTTGATCACAAGCTCTACCCAATAGTACCTGCTACTAGAGACTCAAGCTCACTGACTGCCTCTATCCCAGACACACTGGTGTTTTAGAAGAATGAACGACTCTGAAATAAAATACAAACTTGCATTTATATAGCGCCTTTCATGACCTCAAGATGACCCAAAGCGCATTACAGTGAATGAAGTAGTTTTGTAGTGTAGTGGTTGTAGGAAATGTGGCAGCCAATATGAGCACAGTAAGCTCCCACTAACAGAACTAAGATAATGACCAGATCACCTGTTCTTAGTGTTTTTGGCTAAAGGATAAATATTGGGCAGGACACCGGGGAGAATTCCCCTGCTCTTCCTCGAAATAGCACCATGGGATCTTTTAGATCCACCTGAGAGAGCAGACGGGGACTCGATTTAACGTCTCATCTGAATGGCGGAACCTCCAACAGTGCAGCTCTCCCTCAGTACTGCCTCTCCGATAGTGCGACACTCCCTCAGTACTGCCCCTCCGACAGTGCAGCACTCCCTCAGTACTGCCCCTCCAACAGTGCAGCACTCCCTCAGTACTGCCCCTCTGACAGTGCGGCGCTCCCTCAGTACTGCACTGGGAGTGCCAGACTGGATTATGGCCTGAAGTCTATGGAGTGGGACTTGAATCCACGATCTCCATCCAATAACAAGGTGCCTACATATATAATAACTGGCGACGAGGTCACGAACTGCACGCACAACATGTCCAATCTCAGCAACTTTCAACAATTTACCAATGGGGAAGATTGGGACGCTTTCGTGGAAAGATTGGAACATTTCTTCACAGCCAACGACCTGGATGGGGACACACCGGCTACACTACTGAACAAGCACAGGGCCATCCTGCTTAGCAGTTGTGGGCCCACCATCCATTGTCTCATCAGGGACTTGCTAGCCCCGGAGAAGACAACCACCAAGAGCTATGAGGAACTTGTAACACTGATACAAGAGCAACTAAAACCAAAAGAAAGCATCCTCACAGCCAGGCACCAGTTCTACACTCACCGGCAACCCGAAGGCCAAGAAATTGCTAAATATGCTGCATATTTAAGAAGATTGGCTGCACCATGTGCTTTTGGCGACCACCTTAATGAAGCCCTAAGGGACATATTTGTCATCAGAATCGGCCACGAAGGCCTCCTACACAAATTGCTCTCTGCGGAAATCACAGTCACTCTGCAGAAGGCAATTAAAGTGAGCCAGGCCAACATGATTTCAGTCGGCGATTCCAAGCGAATATTGACCCAGGATTCTAAACCGATGAACGCAGTGCACCGAATGGCTACTTCTAAAGGCAGAAAAGCTGCCCCGAGTCCCACAACCCTAAGTCCACCACATGGGGCAAACCAGCTAGCCCCGTGCTGCTGCTGTGGAAGAAACCACAGGGCCCACCAGTGCCACCACAAAGACGATACCTGCAAAGGCTGCAAAGAGAAAGGGCACCTTCAGAGAATGTGCAGAAAAAGCTTTACACAGAATCGCTGATGAGTTGGCTGATCACCGATACAGATGAAGATGAAGCTGCAGAACCCCTGGAAGAAGAGTATGGAATTTATACCTGCTCCACTGAAAGTTCTCCATGGAAGATGGAAGTAGACATTGATGGAGTCCCAGTTTCGATGGAGAGCGACACAAGGGCGAGCCAGGCTTTGATGAGCCAAACGACATTTGAAAAAATTTGGATGAATCCCACCAACCGACCAAAACTGACTCCTGTCCAAGCGAAGCTGCTCACCTACACCAAAGGTAAAATCCCAGTCGTTGGCAGCGTGGAAGTCCAGGTCTCCCAGGGCGGCACGATGAACAAACTCCCTCTGTGGATCGTTGCCAGCGATGGTCCAACGCTGCTGGGAAATAATTGGAAGAAGCAGGTCCAAGTCGGTCGGAGTGACAACGGCCCCCGGGCTCCAGCAATCCACATCCCACGCAGTCCCGAATATGCTGCACCTAGAGATCCCACCGTCCAGCTCGCTTGTGCGGTGATGACTTCACAACACCGTGGCGAGATCTCTGGAACCGAAAATCCAAATGTCACCTTCCGGGCCGTGGCAGGACCCCAAGAGATGAATACCGTTTAGAAAAGTGGATTCCCGATGTCCATGGCCGAACCTGAGGAGGAAAAGATCACCATAGCCTACCTGGAGGAGAGCGAGAAGATGGCGGCCACACCATGAGGCGAAGAACCTAAAATCAAATGGCCGTGACCAGACCACGAGGGGCAGCGTTGGAGGAGTGACACGTGACACTGAGCAGCGAACCAGATTGGAAGGCCCCCTGAAAGGAAATCGGTAACCCAAAGAATTTAAAGGGACAGTTTCAATTGAAAGATGACAAGGACTTTAAAGTTAAAAATGCAGTTAGCGAGTGCAGGTATGATAATATAACGAGGAATTGTGATGCCAGAGTAACTGTTGAGAAAAATGAAATGAATGCTTGTGTAAGTAAGGTTAAGCTTAAGCTTGTAATGTCTAATGATTATGATAGAAAGTTCAAAATGACTAATGTAACCATGTACGGAGAGAGCATGAAAAAAAAAATGATGCAAATACTGTAATTAACAAGGTAAAGGTTGTTAATAATGCAGACTCGACTATGTATGATCGGAGCCAATGTGTCATGTATACAGGTAGGAGACTGTTAAAGGACACTGGGTTCTACAGGTACAATGTAAATGCCAGAGGAATCCCCCAGTGGGAGACCCCCAGGTCCAGCGGGCTACCTGATCATGCAGCCTGGACTTTTGGAACAAATGTGATGCCCCAGGAAGGGCTCACACACACCCAGTGGGAGCAGACCCACTACAGGGACAGCGGTCAATGGCAGCACAGCCACCACCACTGGCAACCTGCCCCAGATCGGCCCTACACCCCCTGGCCACCAGGAGCGAGAGGCCAATACCCTCCAGCTTCCCTGGCAAACTCTGGGATGAACAGACTCATCCCAATTGGAGGACAAGGAGCCCACCCAGTCCTGTGGCCCTGCCCACCACCACACACTTACCCACACCACAGAGTATGTACCCTACCCACTGCTGCACTGGCTACCCCACTGAGGGATCCCACAACAGTGACACCCACATGGTCTGTGTGTGAGGTGGGGGGGGGGGGGTGGGAAATGTATGAGGCCAGCCTCAAGTACAGGGATCACACCTGGCACCCACACAACCCTTACCACAACCACCCACAGCCCATGACTGATCACCTCCCCAGGTCATGGCAATAAGGACTTGAAAAATGCTTAGCGGGGGAGTGTTGTTATGTATGCATGCCTACAATGTTATGATGTAATGTTATATATATTGTAACACTGAATGTACCTTCACCCTGTACACACCGTACCTGTACACCTAAGGGCCACCTGTACACTGCAGGTAACCCATTTTAAAAGGGAGCTCACCTCTTGGTGTCCTCACTCTAGGAGCTGCAATAAAGGACAACAGTCTTCACAGTTTAAGTACCATACCCCTGCCTCGTGGAGTCATTAACAAGGTGCCTACATATATAATACCTCCATCATGAGGTCAGAAGTGGGGATGATTGCACAGTGTTCAGTTCCATTCGCAACTCCTCAAATAATGGAGCAGTCCATGCCCACATGCAACTAGATCTGGACGACGTTCAGGCATGGGCTAATAATTGACAAGTAATTGATAACTGACACCACACAAGTTCCAGGCAATGACTATCTCCAACCATTGCCTCTTCACATTCCACGGCATTACCATCGCCGAATCTCCCACCATCAACATCCTGGGGGTCACCATTGACCAGAAACTTAACTGGACCAGCCACATAAATACTGTGGCAACATAAGCAGGTCAGAGGCTGGGTATTTTACGGGGAGTGTCTCACCTCCTGACTCCCCAAAGCCTTTCCACCATCTACAAGGCACAAGTCAGGAGTGTGATGGAATACTCTCCACTTGCCTGGATGAGTGCAGCTCCAATAACACTCAAGAAGCTTCTCACCATCCAGGACAAAGCAGTCCATTGGATTGGCACCACATCCCACCTTCAACATTCACTCCCTCCACCACCGGCGCATTGCAGCAACTCACCAAGGCTTCTTCGACAGCACCTCCCAAACCCGCGACCTCTACCACCTAGAAGAACAAGGTCAACAGGCGCATGGGAACACCATCACCTCCACGTTCCCCTCCGAGTCACACACTTGGAAATAAATCGTCCGTCCCTTCATCGTCGCTGGGTCAAAATCCTGGAAATACCTCCCTAACAGCACTGTGGGAGCACCTTCGCCACACGTACCGCAGCGGTTCAAGAAGGCGGCTCACCACCACCTTCTCAAGGGCAATTAGGGATGGGCAATAAATGCCGGCTTTGCTAGCGATGCTCACATTCCAAGAATACATTTTTTAACAATTGATAGGGTAGATAGAGAGAAACTCTCTCCACAGGGGGGAGTCCTGAACAAGGGGACAGAACCTTAAAATTAGCGTGAGGCTTTCCAGGTAGGAAATTTTGAGCTCTCTCCCCCAAAAGGAGAGAGTTAATGTTGGGGGTCAATTGAAAATGCTAAAATTGTGAATGATATATTTTTGTCAGGCAAGGGCATTAAGCATTATGGATCCAAGGTGGGTAAATGGTGTTAAGATACAGATCAGCGATGATCTAATTGAATGGTAGAACAGGCTCAAGGGGCTGAATGGCCTCCTCCTATTCCTATGTTCCTAGGGGAGAGAAAAACCAATGAAAAAAAGTAAAACAGGATCCCAGCAGGCAAAGTGCACAACAGTGGGGTGATCCACTCTGCCCTCTCTGGCCAGGCAGTGCTGTGTGTGTCTGATGGTCCTATAGATGCCTGTGCGTGAGAGAGTGAGCGAGCAAGAAGGCAGAATGTGGGTAGGGTTCAGGGGAAGGGTGGGTCAAACACAACTCGAGCTCGGGAGGAGGCCAAGTGCTTCACCTTCCTATCCTCCACACACGCAGTTATAGTGAAGGCCATCCAGAGAGCCTTCCTGAAAGGGATTGAGTCTGCAACTTAGGCTCAGTAGAAAGAAGAAGGACTTGCATTTCTACAGCACCATTCATGACCAACGGATGTCTCAAAGCGCTTTACAACCAATGAAGTACTTTTGGAGTGAACATAACATAAGAACATGAGAATTAGGAACAGGAGTAGGCCATCTAGCCTCTCGAGCCTGCTCCGCCATTCAAAAAGATCATGGCTGATCTGGCCGTGGACTCAGCTCCACTTACCCGCCCGCTCCCCGTATCCCTTAATTCCCTTATTGGTTAAAAATCTATCTATCTGTGATTTGAATACATTCAATGAGCTAGCCTCAACTGCTTCCTCGGGCAGAGAATTCCACAGATTCACAACCCTCTAGGAGAAGAAATTCCTTCTCAACTTGGTTTTAAATTGGCTCCCCTGTATTTTGAGGCTGTGCCCCCTAGTTCTAGTCTCCCCGACCAGTGGAAACAACCTCTGTGCCTCTATCTTGTCTATCCCTTTCATTATTTTAAATGTTTCGATAAGATCACCCCTCATCCTTCTGAACTCCAATGAGTAAAGACCCAGTCTACTCAATCCATCATCATAAGGTAACCCCCTCATCTCCGGAATAAGCCAACTGAATCATCTCTGTACCCCCTCCAAGGCTAGTATATCCTTCCTTAAGTAAGGTGACCAAAACTGCACGCAGTACTCCAGGTGCGGCCTCACCAATACCCTGTACAGTTGCAACAGAACCTCCCTGCTTTTGTACTCCATCCCTCTCGCATTCCATTCGCCTTCCTGATTACCTGCTGCACCTGCAAACTAACTTTTTGTGATTCATGCACAAGGACCCCCAGGTCCCTCTGCACCGCAGCATGTTGTAATTTCTCCCCATTCAAATAATATTCCCTTTTATTGTTTTGTTTCCCAAGGTGGATGACCTCACATTTTTGGACATTGTATTCCATCTGCCAAACCTTAGCCCATTTGCTTAACCTATCTAAATCTATTTACAGCCTTTCTGTGTCCTCTACACCACCCGCTTTCCCACTAATCTTTGTGTCATCTGCAAATTTTGTTACACTACACTCTGTCCCCTCTTCCAGGTCATCTATGTATATTGTAAACAGTTGTGGTCCCAGCACCGATCCCTGTGGCACACCACTAACCACCGATTTCCAACCGGAAAGGACCCATTTATCCTGATTCTCTGCTTTCTGTTAGCCAGCCAATTCTCGATCCATGCTAATACATTTCCTCTGACTCCGCGTACCTATAACTTCTGCAGTAACCTTTTGTGTGGCACCTTATCGAATGCCTTTTGGAAATCTAAATACACCACATCCATCGGTACACCTCTATCCACCATGCTCGTTATATCCTCAAAGAATTCCAGTAAATTAGTTAAACATGATTTCCCCTTCATGAACCCATATTGCGTCTGCTTGATTGCACTATTCCTATCCAGATGTCCCGCTATTTCTTCCTTAATGATAGCTTCAAGCATTTTCCCCACTACAGATGTTAAACTAACCGGCTTATAGTTACCTGCCTTTTGTCTGCCCCCTTTTTCAAACAGAGGCGTTACATTAGCTGCTTTCCAATCCAGAGAATTTTGGTAGATTATAACGAATGCATCTGCTATAACTTCCGCCATCTCTTTTAATACCCTGGGATGCATTTCATCAGGACCAGGGGACTTGTCTACCTTGAGTCCCATTAGCCTGTCCAGCACTACCTCCATAGTGATTGTCTCAAGGTCCTCCCTTCCCACATTCCCGTGACCAGCAATTTTTGGCATGGTTTTTGTGTCTTCCACTGTGAAGCTCGAAACAAAATAATTGTTTAAGGTCTCAGCCATTTCCACATTTCCCATTATTAAATCCCCCTTCTCATCTTCCAAGGGACCAACATTTACTTTAGTCATTCTCTTCCGTTTTATAGATCGGTAAAAGTTTTTACTATCTGTTTTTATGTTTTGCGCAAGTTTACTTTCATAATCTATCTTTCCTTTCTTTATTGCTTTCTTAGTTATTCTTTGCTGTTGTTTAAAACGTTCCCAATCTTCTAGTTTCCCACTAACCTTGGCCACCTTATACGCATTGGTTCTTAATTTGATACTCCTTTATTTCCTTGGTTATCCACGGCTGGTTATCCCTTCTCTTACCGCCCTTCTTTTTCACTGGAATAGATTTTTGTTGAGCACTATGAAAGAGCACCTTAAAAGTCCTCCACTGTTCCTCAATTGTGCCACCGTTTAGTCTGTGTTCCCAGTCTACTTTAGCTAACTCTGCCCTCATCCCACTGTAGTCCCCTTTGTTTAAGCATAGTACGCTCGTTTGAGACATTACTTCCTCACCCTCAATCTGTATTACAAATTCAACCATACTGTGATCACTCATTCCGAGAGGATCTTTTACTTGCAGATCGTTTATTATTCCTGTCTCATTACACAGGACCAGATCTAAGATAGCTTGCTCCCTTGTAGGTTCTGTAACATACTGTTCTAAGAAACAATCCCGTCTGCATTCTATGAATTGCTCCTCAAGGCTACCCCGTGCGATTTGATTTGACCAATCGATATGTCGGTTAAAATCCCCCATGATTACTGCCGTTCCTTTTTCACATGCCTCTATTATTCCCTTGATTATTGCCCGTCCCACCGTGAAGTTATTACTTGGGGGCCTATAAACTGCGCTCACCAGTGACTTTTTCCCCTTACTATCTCTAATCTCCACCCATAATGATTCAACATTTTGTTCATTAGAGCCAGTATCATCTCTCACAACTGCCCTGATATCATTCTTTATTAACAGAGCTACCCCACCTCCTTTCCCTTCTTGTCTATCCTTCCGAATTGTCAGATACCCCTGTATGTTTAATTCCCAGTCTTGGCCACCCTGCAACCACGTTTCTGTAATGGCCACCAAATCATACCCATTTGTAATGATTTGTGCCGTCAACTCATTTACTTTATTTCGAATGCTGCGTGCGTTTAGGTAGAGTGTTTTAATACTAGTTTTTAAACCATGATTCTTAGTTTTGACCCCTCCTGCAGCCCCTTTATATTCATACATATTGTCCCTTCCTATCACCTTGTGGTTTACACTTACCCCAGTGCTACTCTGCTCTGTTGCCTCCTGCCTTTTGCATTCTTCCTTGGGGTCCTGTTCATCTGCGCTCTCACCCACTCTAACTAGCTCAGAGCCCTCTCCTGGGTTCTGAATACTCCTCGCATTGAGGCACCAAGCTTTCAGGCTTGCCTTTTTATTACACTTTGACCCTTTAGAATGTTGCTGTACATTGGCCCTTTTTGTTTTTTGCCTTGGGTTTCTCTGCCCTCCACTTTTACTCATCTCCTTTCTGTCATTTGCTTCTGTCTCCATTTTGCTTCCCTCTGTCTCCCTACATTGGTTCCCATCCCCCTGCCATATTAGTTTAACTCCTCCCCAACAGCACTAGCAAACACTCCCCCGAGGACATTGGTTCCAGTCCTGCCCAGGTGCAGACCATCTGGTTTGTACTGGTCCCACCTCCCCCAGAACCGGTTCCAATGCTCCAGGAATTTGAATTCCTCCCTGCTGCACCACTGCTCAAGCCACGTATTCATCTGCGCTATCCTGCGATTCCTACTCTGACTAGCACGTGGCACTGGTAGCAATCCCGAGATTACTACTTTTGAGGTCCTACTTTTTAATTTAGCTCCTCGCTCCTTAAATTCATCTCGTAGGACCTCATCCCTTTTTTTACCTATGTCGTTGGTACCATTGTGCACCACGACAACTGGCTGTTCTCCCTCCCTTTTCAGAATGTCCTGCACCCGCTCCGAGACATCCTTGACCCTTGCACCAGGGAGGCAACATACCATCCTAGAGTCTCCGTTGCGGCCGCAGAAATGCCTATCTATTCCCCTTACAATTGAATCCCCTATCACTATCGCTCTCCCACTCTTTTTCCTGCCCTCCTGTGCAACAGAGCCAGCCACGGTGCCATGAACTTGGCTGCTGCTGCCCTCCCCTGATGAGTCATCCCCCTCAACAGTACTCAAAGCGGTGTATCTGTTTTGCAGGGGGATGACCGCAGGGGACCCCTGCACTACCTTGCTTGCACTGCTCTTCCTGCTGGTCTTCCATTCCCTATCTGGCTGTGGACCTTTCACCTGCGGTAAGACAAACTCACTAAACGTGCTACTCACGTCATTCTCAGCATCGTGGATGCTCCAGAGTGAATCCACCTTCAGCTCCAGGGCCGCAACGCGGTCCATCAGAAGCTGGAGGCGGATACACTTCCCGCACACATAGTCGTCAGGGACACCGGAAGTGTCCCTGAGTTCCCACATGGTACAGGAGGAGTATATCACGTGACCGAGCTCTCCTGCCATGACTTAACCCTTAGATACACTTAAATTGGCAACAACAATGTTAACAGGTTACTTACTGATATAAAAAAGAAAAAGAAAAGCTACTCACCAATCACCAGCCAATCACTTACCCCTTTGGTTGTAACGTCACCTTTTGATTTCTTTCTACTTCTTTTTTGCTTTTTCTCCCAGCTGGAGCTGTACAAGCTGGGCCTTTATACGCCTCACCACACACCTCGAGCTCCCGCCTCCGATCTGCCGCCACCTCTCGCAACTGCTGGGCCTTTATAGGCCTCACCACGCACCTCGAGCTCCCGCCTCCGATCTGCTGCCGCCTCTCGCAGCCGCTGGGCCTTTATAGTGCCAGTGTAGGGCCAGTGTAGTCACTGTTGTAATGTGGGAACCACGGCAGCCAGTTTATGCACAGCCAGATCCCACAAACAGCAATGTGATAATTGTTCTGTATGCATGTCAATGATGTAGTGTACCACTCGACCTGAATGTACCTTCACCCTGTATATACCATACCTGTACACCAGAGGGTACTGCTGCTGGAGACCTCAGGATCACCCGTACACTGCAGGTAACCCAGTATAAAAGGGAGCTCATCTCTTGGTGTCCTCACTCGAAGAGCTGCAATAAAGGACTACAGTCTTTACAGTTCAAGTGACATAACCCTGCCTCGTGGAGTCATTAACAGACTGCTTGCATACACAATAATAATGACCAGATAATCTGTTTTTGTTCTGTTGATTGAACATAAGAATTACGAACAGGAGTCGGCCATCTAGCCCCTCAAGCCTGCTCCACATTTAACAAGATCATGGCTGATCTGGCCGTGGACTCAGCTCCACTTACCCGCCCGCTCCCCGTAACCCTTAATTCCCTTATTGGTTAAAAATCTATCTATCTGTGACTTGAATACATTCAATGAGCTAGCCTCAACTGCTTCCTTGGGCAGAGAATTCCACAGATTGAGGGATGAATATATTGGCCAGGACACATCTCCGCAGCTCTTCTTTGAAATAGTGCCATGGGATCTTTCACATTCCACCTGAGAGCGCAGATGGGCCTCGGTTTAACAGCTCATCTGAAAGATGGCACCTCCAACAGTGCAGCACTCCCTCAGCAATGCATTGGAGAGAGACTTGAACCCAGAGCCTTCTCACTCAGAGGCGAGCGTGCTGCCCACTGAGCCAGGGCTGACACGTTAACTATTAGTGTGTCGTAAAGCTATGGTGTATGCGAAGGATTAGCTGTGTGAAGATCTGAGTGTGACAGAAGTGTCAGTTGTACGTTGCAACCAATATTTGCCATGCAATTTCATTGCCATGCATGTCAAGTATTCAAAGGGTTATAAGGTTGCATGGAATATTTAATAGAGGTGTTCAAAATTATAAAGGGCTCTGATCAAGTAGCTGGGGAGAAACGGTTTCCAGTGGCAGAAGGGTCGGTAACCAGAGGACACAGATTTTAGTTAATTGACAAAAGAAACAGAGGGGAGAGGAGGAGAATTTGATATATGCAGCGAGTTGTTATGATCTGAAACACGCTGCCTGAAAGGGCAGTGGAAGCGATGCAAAGTCAAACAGTTTTTCCAGCACCATCATTCATAACATGGCTCCCACACCATGCCCAGAGGCTGATCACTGCTCCCACACCATGAGGCTGATCACTACTCCCACACCATGAGGCTGATCACTGCTCCCACACCATGAGGCTGATCACTGCTCTCACACCATGAGGCTGATCACTACTCCCACACCATGCCCAGAGGCTGATCACTGCTCCCACACCATGAGGCTGATCACTACTCCCACACCATGCCCAGAGGCTGATCACTGCTCCCACACCATGAGGCTGATCACTACTCCCACACCATGCCCAGAGGCTGATCACTGCTCCCACACCATGAGGCTGATCACTACTCCCACACCATGAGGCTGATCACTGCTCCCACACCATGCCCAGAGGCTGATCACTGCTCCCACACCATACCCAGTGGCATCACATACTAGTCTTAGTTCACGAGTCAGATTATAATGGACAAGAAAAGCGCTACTGCTCAAGTGCTGCTTGCATGTGTCATATGCATTCTGTTGCTCTTTGTCCCATAACCAACCCACCTCTTTCTTTAATAAATACTGGAGTGATGCGTGCACCGTTGCTATTCCATGAAGTCCAGTACGAGCATAATATTGGACCATGGCTAAAAAGGATCTTGATTCAGTAACGTTTTTCGGTTCCGGAGCCATCATGATGGCCTGCACTTTCTCCTTAACAGGTTGGGGACCATTTTCATCAACCTGCAATCCTAGATAAGAAGATAAGGATATAAGAAATAGGAGCAGGAGTAGGTAATACGGCCCCTCGAGCCTACTCTGCCATTCAATACATCATGGCTGATCCGATCATGGGCTTAGGTCCGCTTCCCTGCCCGCTCCCCATAACCCCTTTTTCCCTTATCGGTTAAGAAACTGCCTATCTCTGTCTTTGAGGATGTAACAAACTGGTTGGATGAAGGGGAACCAGTGGATGTGGTGTATTTGGACTTCCAGAAGGCATCTGACAAGGTGCCATATAAAAGGTTATTGCGCAAGATAAAAGTTCATGGGTTTGGGGGAATATATTAGCATGGATAGAGGATTGGCTAACTAACAGAAAACAGTGAGTTGGGATGAATGCTTCATTCTCGAGTTTGCAATCAATAACTATTGGGGTGCCGCAGGGATCAGTGCTGGGACCCCAACTATTTATAATCTATATTAACGATTTGTAAGAAGGGACCAAGTGTAATGTAGCCAAGTTTGCTGATGATACTAAGATGGGAGGAAAAGCAATGTGTGAGGAGGGCACAAAAAATCTGCAAAAGGACATAAACAGGCTAAGTGAGTGGGCAAAAATTTGGCAGATGGAGTATAATGTTGGAAAGTGTGAGGTCATGCACTTTGGCAGAAAAAAATCAAAGAGCAAGTTATTATTTAAATGGTGGAAAATTGCAAAGTGCAGCAGTACAGTGGGACCTGGGGGTGCTTGTGCATGAAACACAAAAGGTTAGTTATGTAGGTACAGCAAGTGATCAGGAAGGCCAATGGAATCTTGGCCTTTATTGCAAAGGGGATGGAGTATAAAAGCAGGGAAGTCTTGCTACAGTTGTACAGGGTTTGGTGAGGCCACACCTGGAATACTGCATGCAGTTTTGGTTTCCATATTTAAGAAAGGAAACACTTGCTTTGGAGGCAGATCAGAGAAGCTTCACTCGGTTGATTCCGGACATGAGGAAAGGTTGAGGAGGTTGGACCTCTACTCATTGGAATTCAGAAGAATAAGAGGTGATCTTATCGAAACGTGTAAGATTATGAGGGGGCTTGACAAGGTGGATGCAGAGAGGATGATAGGGGAGACTAGAACTAGAGGGCACGATCATAGAATAAGGGGCCACCCGTTTAAAACTGAGATGAGGAGGAATTTCTTCTCAGAGGGTTGTAAATCTGTTGAATTCACTGCCTCAGAGAGCTGTGGAAACTGGGTCCCGCTGCACTGCAGCACTTTGCAATTTTTCTCCATTTAAATAATAACTTGCTCTTGGATTTTTTTCTGCCGAACTGCATGCCCTCTGGAAGTCCAAATACACCACATCCACTGACAAACCACCTCAAGCTGTGTGAATGTATATTTAGTCCTCTTCAGCTTCAAATTATGGTAATTGAACCGTCTGAACCACCTGCTTTATCGTGGATCCCCCGAACCCAACTGGCCGGGGTTTTATTGAGTCTTGCGAACATCACGTGACTGGCTAAGCCACTCCCAACTCAACAGCTCTACAAACCTGTGAGCATACTCACAGGGGCATACATTACAGATGTAAAAGATCCCACGGCACTATTTTGAAGAAGAGCAGGGGAGTTATCCCCGATGTCCTGTCCAATATTTATCTCTCAATCAACATTACGAAAACAGGTTATCTCATCATTATCACATTGCTGTTTGTGGAAGCTTGCTGTGCGCAAGTTGGCTGCCACCTTACAACAATGAGTACACTTCATTGACCTGAGGTCGTGAAAGGTGCTATATAAATACAAGTCTTTCTTTCTTTGATTGGTAAGCTCTCAAGCTGTCATTTGCTAACGTGTAAGTAACATGAAGACACAAGAAGTGTATTTACCTGAGATGTGATGGACTGGAATCTTAAAAAATTTATTCATTGTGGGGATGTGGGCGTCGCTGGCAAGTCCAGAATTTATTGCCCATCCCGAGTTGCCCTGAGAAGGCGGTGGTGAGCCGCATTCTTGAAATGGTTTGATACAATGGAGTGTCTCGCTGGGCCACTTTAGAGGGCAGTTAAGAGTCAACCACGTTGGTATGAGACTGGAGTCACATATAGGTCCAGACTGGGTAAGGACCGGCAGGTTTCCGTCCCTAAAGAACATTGGTGAACCAGTTGGTTTTTTGTTACGACAGTCCGACAGTTTAATGGTCACTTTTACTGAGACCAGATTTTAAATCTAGTTCCAGATTATTAAAAAAAACGGATTGAAAATTCTCCAACTGCAGTGGTGGGACTGGAATTCACATTCTCTAAATCAACAGCTCAAGCCTCTGCATTGTGCGGTTCATTCATAGGCAGTCCCTTGGAATCGAGGAAGACTTGCTTCTACTCTAAAAGTGAGTTCTCAGGTGACTGAATAGTCCAATACGGGAATTACAGTCTCTGTCACAGGTGGGGCAGACAGTGGTTGAAGGAAAGGGTGGGTGGGACTGGTTTGCCACACGCTCCTTCCGCTGCCTGCGCTTGTTTTCTGCATGCTCTCGGCGAGGAGACTCGAGGTGCTCAGCGCGGATGCTCTTCTTCCACTTAGGGCAGTCTTTGGCCAGGGACTCCCAGGTATCGGTGGGAATGTTGCATTTATCAAGGAGGCTTTGAGGGTATCCCTGTAACGTTTCCTCTGCCCACCTGGGGCTCGCTTGCCCTGTAGGAGTTCCGAGTAGAGCGTTGCATTACCGTACCCGACCGTGTGGGGGACAGGAAATGCCTGTCGAACCATTCTACCTGTTCAGCAGCAATATACTTCAGCAATTGGAGAGGATGAAAGGAGAATCCTTCTTGCTGTTCTTCCTGGGATTGTGATGTGTGCGCACGGGTGAATGCTTTCATTTCCTTTTCATCACCAACTAACCAACTTTGGCATTTGCTGATGCAGCCAGCTCTCACTGGTCAGTGAGCAGCTCCCAGTACTTTTGGTTTGTGAAATGAGAAATGTCCCTAAATGCAGCTTCCACGGTAAAACTATATTCATTGTAAAAAATCTGAAGCGTTGCTCCTTTTTATCGTTTCAAAAATCTAAAGAAAGAGTCAAGTATCTTTGTGTAATTATTATTTGATACCAGTTTGCATCCGCACAGAAAACTGAAGTTGCCTTTACTGGATGGTATCAGTCTATCAGTCACTATCCTATCGCTGATTTGATTATAAAGGTATTCATTCTCAACATCATATTATTTCAATATTTGCATTCTTAATTCTCAATATTACAAGCTCAGAATTACTGTTGCTGATATTCGTGGACAAATGGTTAGCATGTTTGAATACCATTTTCTGATCACCATACAACCACAGCTTGCATTTAGAATTTATTTAATGGAAATGCAAATGGTATGTTGGCCTTTATACAAGAGGATTTGAGTATAAGAGTAAAGACATCTTATTGCAATTATATAGGGCCCTGGTGAGACCGCACCTGGAGTATTGCGGACAGTTTTGGTCTCCTTACCTAGGAAAGGATATACTTGCCACAGAGGGAGTGCAACAAAGGTTCACCAGACTGATTCCTGGGATGGGGGGATTATTGTATGAGGAGAGATTGAGTATGTCATGTATTCAACTATCATTGTAACCCATGTATAAGCTGACCCAAGTTGTACACCTTGAGAACATTGACCACAAGGGGGTGAACTTGTGGGAGACATTCCTAACCTGGACTTTCAGGTATAAAAGGAGAAGCTCCACCCACCTTCATCACTTGAGGTCTTGGTAATAGAGGTAACTGGTCACAGAGTGACCTTCTCTCAAGTATGGGCCTCGTGTGCATTTATACTGTTTGGTTGGGACATATCATTGGCGACGAGAAAATGGGATTCAAACCACGCAAGCATGGCCACTAGCAGCACAGAAGAGAGGTACTGTGTTGGTGATGATTGGAATGACCTTATTGAGAGACTACAGCAAAGTTTTGTCACTAAGGAATTGTTGGGACAGGATTCGGCCGACAAATGCGGGGCTCATCTCTTGACGGTTTGTGGATCCACAACGTACTCCCTGATGAAGAACCTTCTAGCGCCAGAGAAGCGGGCGGACAAAACATTCCAAGAGCTCAGTAAGTTGATCGGGGAACACCTTAAACCAGCGAGCAGCATGCACATGGCGAGACACCGGTTTTACACGCACTGGCGGTGAGAAGGGCAAAGCGTTCCAGACTTCATGGCAGGTCTCCGGCGACTGGCGAGCCTATGTAAGTTCCCAGATGCACGCAGAGCGGAGATGCTGGGAGACTTTTTTATTGAGGGCATCGGGCATGCTGGAGCTTTCACGAAACTGATTGAAACCAAAGACTTGACCTTGGAAGCGGTGACCCTCATAGCCCAGACATTTATCTCAGGGGAGGAAGAGACCAGAATGATGTATGACAAAAATCTTGGCGCAAATGCGGCAAACGACCAGGGAGTCAACATTGTTAACGCGGTACATAGTTCTCTAGGCAGACAAGGGCAATCGGACATGACCCAGCATGTAGTCAAACCCAAAGGGGGAATTGAACAGAGACAATGGCTAGCTGAACGGCGATTCATGTCATCCCAATGGACAATGCGGCCAGTAATGGGGTCAGTAACACCTGTTAATGATGCACTTAAGGACAGGTACAGAGACAGTCAGAGATGATCGACTGGATGGTCAGGTGATCAGAATGGACCTTTTGTTTCCAACAACAGGGCCTCCAGCTCATGCTGGAGGTGTGGAGGCAAATACCCAGCCAGAGCTTTCAGGTATCAGCAATATACCTGCAGAAACTGCAATGTCAGCAGTCACTTGGCATGTATGTGCAGGAATCCTGCAGCCAGGTTGATGTATGAGGAGGACGGGCCCGATGTAAGCCTACGAGGCCAAATGAATACTGGGAAAATCGCTGGAAGCTGAAGTTCAGCGAGTTCATGTGGAGCACATATACAGTTCATATACCAGGACACCACCGATAATGATGAAAGTGCTCCTCAATGACATCCCAGTATTAATGGAGCTAGACACAGGGGCCAGCCAGTCCCTGATGAGTATCAATTAGTTCGAAAGGTTGTGGGTGTCCAAGGCCACGAGGCCAAAATTATTGCCGATTGACGCACTGCTACGGACCTATACAAAGGAGATCATTCTGGTGCTTGGCAGCGCCACGGTAGTCGTGAGCCACAATGATTCGGAGAACAGGTTGCCACTCTGGATGGTCCCGGGGGATGGTCCCGCACTACTGGGGAGGAGTTGGCTTGCTGTCATGAACTGGAAATGGGGCGATGTCAATGCAATTTCTTCTGTAGAGCGAGTATCATGCTCACAGGTCCTGGACAAATTTGACTCATTATTTCAACCTGGCATCAGCACTTTCATGGGAACCAAGGTAGTGATTCACATAAACCCGGATGCCAGGCCAGTACACCACCAGGCCAGAGCGGTGCCATACGTGATGCGGGAAAAGATAGAAGGCGAATTGGACCGCCTGCTGTGGGAAGGCATCATCTCGCCAGTCGAATTCAGTGACTGGGCGAGCTCGATTGTGCCGGTGCTCAAGGAGAATGGGTCGGTCAGGATATGTGGCGATTACAAGGCCACCATCAATCGGGTGTCACTTCAAGACCGGTACCCGCTACCGAGAGCGGAGGACCTCTTTGCAACGCTATCCGGTGGCAAACTTTTTTCAAAATTGGACCTGACCTCAGCTTACATGACCCAGGAGCAGGCGAGTGAGTCAAAGAAGCTGACCACCATCACGACACACAAGGAGTTGTTTGAGTACAACAGATGTCCATTCTGGATTCGTTTGGCTGCCGCGATCTTTCAGCGAAAAATGGAAAGCTTCCTCAAGTCAATTCCATGGACAGTGGTTTTTCAAGACGACATCCTCAGCATGGGTCGTGATACTGAAGAACACCTCCACAACCTGGAGGAGGTGCTACGCAGACTGGACCGGGTAGGTCTGCGACTGAAAAAGGCGAAGTGCATCTTCTTAGCTCCAGAGGTAGAATTCCTGGGAGGAGGGTAGCAGCAGACAGGATCAGACCTACTGCGTCGAAATGGAAGCGATTCAGAGAGCACACAGACCCCGTAACACAACGAAGCTGCGTTCGTTCCTGGGGCTCCTGAACTATTTGGTAACTTTTTTTCCAAATTGAGCACGCTGTTAGAGCCGCTACACGTGCTCCTACGCAAAGGGGGCGACAAGCCAGGAAAGGGCTTTTGATAGAGCACACAATTTGTTATGCTCCAACAAACTATTAATGTTATATGACCTGTGTAAGAAACTTGCTTTAATGTGTGATGCGTCGTCCTATGGGGTCGGGTGTGTGTTGCAGCATGTGGATGCCAATGGTCAGTTACAGCCGGTAGCTTATGCCTCCAGAAGTCTGTCCCAGGCAGAAAGGGTCTACGGTATGGTAGCAAAGGAAGCACTAGCATGTGTATATGCAGTAAAAAAAATGCATCAGTACCTGTTTGGCAGGAAATTTGAGCTGGAGACAGATCACAAACTCCTAATGTCCCTTTGGGCCGACAACAAGGCCATAAATGCGAATGCATCGGCCCGCATACAGAGGTGGACACACACGTTAGCCGCCTATGACTAAACAATTTGGCACAGACCGGGCACTGAGAACTGCGCCGATGCACTCAGCAGGCTCCCACTAGCCACCACTGAGGGGGCAACTGAGCATGATGCTGAGATGGTCATGGCTGTTGAAGCTTTCGAAAGCGAAGGCTCACCTGTGGCAGCCCGTCAGATTAAAGTCTGGACAAATAAAGACCCGCTATAGTTTTAGTTAAGCAATGTGTCCTGAATGGGGACTGGGCAGCCACGTACGGGGCATGCCCTGAGGAATTTAAACCGTTTCATAGGCTCAAGGATGAACTCTCGATTCAGGCCGATTGCCTACTGTGGGGAAACCGAGTAGTCATGCCCCAGATGGGCAGAGAGGTGTTTATCAGAGAACTTCACAATGAGCACCCGGGCATTGTTATGATGAAGGTAATTGCCAGGTCACACGCTTGGTGGCCAGGGATAGATGCAGACCTGGAACTTTGTATCCGCAGGTGCAACACGTGTGCTCAGCTGGGCAAAGCACCCAGGGAAGCTCCCCTTAGCCCCTGGTCCTGATTTGCCAAGCTATGGTCACGCATCCATGTGGACTACGCAGGTCCTTTCATGGGAAAAATGTTTTTGGTTGTAGTAGACGCCTACTCCAAATGGATTGAGTGTGCCCTTTTAAATTCAAGCACATCCTCTGCCGCGGCAGAAAGTCTACGGGCAATGTTTGTCGCCCATGGTCTACTGGATGTCTTGGTCAGCGACAATGGCCTATGCTTCACAAGCACTGAATTCCAGGACTTCATGGCAGGCAATGGAATCAACCATGTCAGAATGGCACCGTTCAAGCAGGCCTCAAACGGCCAGGCGGAACGAGCAGTGCAGATAATCAAACAGGGGATGCTCAGAATCCAAGGGGGTTCCCTACAAAGCCGCTTATCATGCCTCCTGTTGGCCAATAGATCCCGACCACACTCGCTCACAGGGGTTCCACCCGCAGAGCTGTTAATGAAAAGGATGCTCAAAACCAGGTTATCCCTTATACACCCTACTATGAAAGAAATTGTTGAGAGCAGGCATCAGTCACAATGTGACTACCATGACAGGAATGCGAGGGCCTTAATTACACTGCAGGGCCCAAATGGCTTGCAGGCACTGTGATTGCCAAAGAGGCGAATAGGGTTTTGGTAGTTAAACTTACCAATGGACAAATCTGCTGCAAATACGTGGATCAAACTAAAAGGAGGTTCAGCAATCCCATAGAAGAAGCAGAGGAAGAACACGATGTAGAGTTTACTCCACCACAGGTGACAGAACACCGGAACCAAGTGGAGGAGAGCCCAGTCACTGTGGGCAGTCCATACAGGCCTGAGGGACCGCAAACAACAGACACTCAGGCCAGCGCCCAACAACTGGAGCCCCAACTCAGGCACTCCAAAAGGGAGCGTAAACCACCAGAGAGACTTAACCTGTGATCCCAATAAGAGGTGATGTCATGTATTCAACTATCATTGTAACCCATGTATAAGCTGACCTAAGTTGTACACCTTGAGAATATTGACCACAAGAGGGTGAGCTTGTGGGAGACACTCCTAACCTGGACTTTCAGGTATAAAAGGGGAAGCTCTACCCACCTTCATCACTTGAGATCTTGGTGATAAAGGTAACTGGTCTCAGAGTGACAATATCTTAAGTATGGGCCTCGTGTGCATTTATACTGTATAGTAAGGTCATATCAGAGTAGACTAGGCCTATATTCTCTAGAGTTTTGAAGAATGAAAGATGATCTCATTGAGACATAAAACATTATTTCAGGGCTTTGTAATGAGATAATATATAACGCTCTGCAACTAGGAGGTATCGGGAGCTGTATTGAGAGAGTGGGTCTGTGAAGGAACGCCATCTTAAGCTCCATACAGCTGTCTAAGATCTCCCAAATAAATAGAATTACGTTGAACTAAGGATGTTCAAGAGATTATAAAATACTGGCTTGATGGGGTAGATGCAGGGAGGATGTTTCCCCCAGGCTGGGGTGTCTAGAACCAGGGGTCACAGTCTCAGAATAAGGGATCGACCATTTAAGACTGAGATGAGCAGAAATTTCTTCACTCAGAGGGTGGTGAATCTTTGGAATTCTCTACCCCAGATGGCTGTGGAGGCTCAGTCATTGATTATATTCAAGACAGACATCGATAGATTTTTGGATATGATGGGAATCAAGGGATATGGGATAGTGCAGGAAAGTGGAGTTGAGGTCAAAGATCAGCCATGATCTATTGAATGGCGGAGCAGGCTCGAGGGGCCGAATGGTCGACTCCTGGTACTAATTCTATGTTTTCATGTTTTTTATCTAGCCCCTTTAATGTAGAAAAATGTCCCAAGGCACTTCACAGAGGTGCAATTTTACAAAATTTGACAGTGGAACACAAGAATAGGATGCCATTCAGCCCCACGAGCCTGTTCCGCCATTCAGTGAGATCATGGCTGATCTGTATCTCAACTCCATCCACCCGCCTTGGCTCCATATCCCTTAATAAACTTGTCGAGAAAACATCTATCGATCTCGGATTTAAAATTATGAATTGAGCCCCAGCACCTGCTGATTTTTGTGGGAGAGAGTTCCACACTCTACCTCTCTTTGCGTGAAGATGTGCTTCTTAACTTCTCTCCTGAATTGGTTACTAGCCACCAGGTGGCGCCACTGTCAGAGATCATTGGGCTGTGCGCATGTGTGTGCGGCCCAAGTATAAAAGGCCAGCCATCTTGTAATGTAATCACTTTGGACCCTAATAAAGTGGAGCCAGATTTGTCCTGTTTCGAGTTTACAGTATTCAGTCTATTGAGTTATTGCATACACAACACTGTCTCTTCGTCCTCAACTCCTCCACCAGCAGAAAAGGTTTCTCTCTATTGGCCTGATCAATTCCTTTTCTAATCCTAAGTCTTACCCTTTGACTCTGAGCGAAAGACGGAAATATTAGGAGGGACGGCTAAAAGTTGATTCGTGCTGGCATCACATGGTTTACTTACAGAGGGACCTTGTGTTAGAATCACTATTCCACCATTCTTCAGCACATGAAGAATGAGTTAGGCATCAGCCGTGGCTCAGTGGGTAGCACTCTTGCCTCTGAGGCAAAAGGTTGTGGGTTCAAAGACCACTGCAGAGGCTTGAGCACAAAAGAGGGAGTGCTGCTCTGTCAGAGGTGCGGTGTTTTGGTTGGGACGTTAAACCGAAGCTCCGTCTGCCCTCTCAGGTAGACTTAAAAGATCCCACGGCAGTATTCAAAGAGGTGCAGGGGAAATCTCCCCGGTGTCCTGACCAATATGTATCCCTCCATTAACATGCTAAAACAGATTATCTCGTCATTATCTCATTGCTGTTAGTGGGACTTTGCTTTGTGCAAATTTCCCACATTACATGCGCTGTTCCCTGTCAGCTGTGCTTTGCTCTGCACGGGCTGTTTCTGTTACTGCATGGTGCCTTTAAATTTCTGCACATGCGGGGCGTTGACAATGTAAAAGCCGGTGAGCGGATTGGGCAGGATCTTTGAGATTAGGGGGAACACTGATTACAGCTGTGAGAACACTTCAAAAACATTGAATTGACTGTAAAGCACATTAGGACAGAGATCCTGAATGGCCTTATATAAGTGCACGTCTTTTGTTCTTTAGCCGAGTCAGTGAGGAGGACTAATATTGTTGTTCGTTTGTGGTGAAACTGATGCACATTTTGCCAACACGATTTTATTTTCCCTGAGCATCCCAGCATTGGAAAGATTACCTTTAGCCTCTGGATTAATTGTTCCGATCCCTGGACCAGAGATAGTAAGAAGAAAGACTTGTATTTATATAGCGCCTTCAACGACCACCAGACATCCCCAAGCGCTTCCCAACCAATGAAATACTTTTGGAGTGTAGTCACTGTTGTACTGTGGGAAACGCGGCAGCCAATTTACGCACAGCAAGCTCCCACAAGCAGCAATGTGATAATGACCAGATAATCTGTTTTTTTGTGATGTTGATTGAGGGATACCAGTGATAACGTCCCTGCTCTTGTTCAAAATAATGCCATGGGATATTTTACATGCAGCTGAGGGAGCAGATGGGACCTCGGTTTAATATCTCATCCAAAAGATGACATCTCCGACAGTGCAGCACTCCCTCAGCACTGCACTGGGAACATCAGCCTAGATTTTTGTGCTCCAGTATCTGGAGTGGGACTTGAACCCACAGATTGCTGGTTCAGAGACAAGGGTGCTGCCCACTGAGCCTCGGCTGACGCTGGTGACAGGGAAGTTGAGGTCATGTTCCGGAGGGGTGGAAGGATTGCCTGGAACGTCATGGTTGTGTTACCTGCGCATCAAGCTCACGGTGGTGGAGTATGGGAGCAAAGTCATTGGGCAGTTCAACAAGACCCATCGCTCCATCACATGACCTGCTGGGTGACAAGTGTTGCCAACCCTCCAGGATTGTCCTGGAATATCCAGGATTTAAAAACTCCAGGGGAGAGAAATCATAGGGGCCATTAATAAAAATGCAGTGTGATTTTTACATTTTCTTTGAACATTTATTCGTTATAAAAATATTGCAGACGGAATAATGGTGGATAAAGGGGAACCAGTGTATTCGGACTTCCAGAAGGCATTTGACAAGGTGTCACATAAAAGGTTACTGCACAAGATAAAAGTTCACGGGGTTGGGGGTATGGATAGAGGATTGGCTAACGAACAGAAATCAGAAAGTCGGGATAAATGGCTCATTCTCTGGTTGGCAATCAGTAACTAATAGGGTGCCACAGAGATCAGTGCTGGGACCCCAACTGTTTACAATCTATATTAACGACTTAGAGGAAGGGACAGAGTATAACGTAGCCAAGTTTGCCGATGATACAAAGATGGGAGGAAAAGCAATGTGTGAGGAGGACACACAAAATCTGCAAAAGGACAGAGACAGGCTACGTGAGTGGGCAAAAATTTGGCAGATGCAGTATAATGTTGGAAAGTGTGAGATCACTTTGGCAGAAAGAATCAAAGAGCAAGTTATTATTTAAATGGAGAAAGATTGCAAAGTGTTGCAGTACAGTGGGACCTGGGGGTACTTGTGCATGGAACACAAAAGAACAGTATGCAGCTACAGCAAGTGATCAGGGAGGCCAATGGAATCTTGGCCTTTATTGCAAAGGAGATGGAGTATAAAAGCAGTTGTACAGGGTATTGGTGAGGCCACACCTGGAATACTGCGTGCAGTTTTGGTTTCCATATTTACAAAAGGATTTACTTGCTTTGGAGGTTCACTTGGTTGATTCCAGAGATGAGGGGGCTGACTTATGAGGAAAGGTTGAGTAGGTTGGGCCTCTACTCATTGGAATTCAGAAGAATGAGAGGTGATCTTATTGAAATGTATAAGATTATGAGGGGACTTGACAAGGTGGATGCAGAGAGGATGTTCCACTGATAGGGGAGACTAGAACTAGGGGCCACCCATTTAAAACTAAGATGAGGAGAAATTTCTTCTCTCAGAGAGTTGTAAATCTGTGGAATTCGCTGCTGTAGAAGCTGGGACATTGAACAAATGTAAGACAGAGATAGACAGTTTCTTAAACGATAATGGAATAAGGGGTTATGGGGAGTGGGTGGGAAAGTGGAGCTGAGTCCATGATCAGATCAGCCATGATCTTATTGAATGTTGGAGCAGGCTCGAGGGGCCGTATGGTCTACTCCTCTCCTATTTCTTATGTTCTTATGGGATGAAAGTACCGACAGTCCAGCATCACCTGATTGGGTAATTGAGAGCCTGTTTGCTTTCCGATTGGCCATGGGAAGGTGGAGCGTCGCTAGGATGGGCGTGTTGAATGACCAATGGCGGGAGTGTGGGGTGGGAGGGGTGCTGGGTGGATGGAGGTGGGTGGTCTTGTGATGAAACCTCCAGGAACTCGCCCAACAAGAGTTGCCGACTGTAAGGGTGCCTCCGGACGGATCCGGCCCAAGTTACATCACAAACAGAGAGAATCATGCCTATCGTTCTGGAAACCCATCCTCCGCTCTGGTGTCAGGCAACACGGGCGAGTTATGAGAGGCGCGATTGGGGCCAATCGGACCAGTTGATTTCGTTGTTCACTGAGTCCTTTGGAAGGGGAAGGGTGGGTCAGGAGCTTACATAGAAACATAGAAAATAGGTGCAGGAGTAGGCCATTCGGCCCTTCGAGCCTGCACCGCCATTCAATAAGATCATGGCTGATCATTCCCTCAGTACCCCTTTCCTGCTTTCTCTCCATACCCCTTGATCCCTTTAGCCGTAAGGGCCATCCATATCTAACTCCCTCTTGAATATATTCAATGAACTGGCATCAATAACTCTCTTAATATAAAAAAATAATACTCACCGGCTTAACCTTCAGTTGGCATTCCACTAATCCCGCGTAATCACAGCTTAATTTTACAGCGTCAGCATCAGAGGGCCTGCTGCACATTTTAGCCTGGATCAAGGAGCGTGGATGTTTGAGGACAATCAGACAACAGCCGAGAAACGACTGCACATCATATAAACATTTATCACACCTTGATCTTGGAGGAGGCTGTGAAGTATTTGCTTCATGGGTTCTTTGCTTAACAACTCATAGCAAAACATTGCTATTAAGAACCAGTTGGTTTATTATCAAAGATTTAACAATCACACGACACATTACTAGTTCATCCACCAGGCCACAACCCCCTGCCTCATCATGGAGCCCCCGAACCCAACTGGCTGGGGTTTTATTGAGTCTTGTGAACATTACGTGACTGGTTAAGCCACTCACAATGCAACAGCTCTACAACTATTTTAAATGGCACCTGTAAATCAATTAATCAAATAAATCAAGTGCCCCCGATTAAAGGGGGAGGGGAACTAAGACCGACAAATAAACAAATTAAACTTTAAACAGTCAATGAATCAAATTAAAATTTGGTTGCCGGGGGTGATGATGCACTCCAGTCCCTCCGGCACCCACCTCTCATGGAAGACCACGAGCGTACCGGTGAACACCGTGTGCTCCATCTCCAGGGACACCCTGGCACGGATGTAACTGCGGAAGGGAGGCAGGCAGTTGGGCTGAACGACCCCCTCGACCACCCGCTCCTGGATCGGCTGATGGCCCCCTTGGCCAGGCCCAGGAGCAGTCCTATGAGGAGGCCTTCCGACCTGCCCGCTCAACAGCTCTACAACTATTTTGGTTGAGCATACTCAGAGATGCATACATTATAGAGGTTGTCATGTATGTAACCACAATGTAACACCACTGTATTACTGTATTCTCTCATCCTAGATGCATATCTTGACCACAAGGGGTGAACTTGTGGGAGACACTCCTTACCTGATCACACAGGTATAAAAAGGAAGGTCCCACGCAGGGTCATTGCTTTTGGAGTCCTGTGAATAAAGAGTTACGGTCATAGAGTGACCTTGTCCCCAGAATGTGCCTCGTGTGGTTTCATGCTGTAGAGTAAGGACTTTACATTGGCGACGAGAAACGGGAATTTACGGCCCATGAGAATGGTCACCGGTAGCACAGAGGAATGGTATTGTGTTGGGGAAGACTGGGACGATTTTGTCGAGAGGCTTCAGCAAAGCTTCGTTACGAAAGAATGACTGGGGGATGCAGCAGCCGACAAGCGAAGGGCTCATCTTTTGACCAGCTGCGGACCAAAGACTTATGCGCTCATGAAGGACTTACTAGCACCCGAAAAGCCGGCGGACAAAACCTTTGAAGAACTTAGAAAATTGATCGGGGAGCACCTCAAACCGGCGAGTAGCATACACATGGCCCGACACAGATTCTACACCCACCTACGTAGTGAAGGACAGAGCATAGCAGACTTCGTAGCGGACCTCCGGCGTTTGGCCAGCCTCTGTAAGTTCACAGACATTTGCAGGGGGGAGATGCTAAGGGACTTCTTTGTCGAGGGCATCGGTCATGCGGGAATTTTCCGCAAATTAATTGAGACCAAGGATTTGACCTTGGAAGTGGTGGCGTTGATGGCTCAAACTTTCATGGCGGGGGAGGAAGAGACGAAAATAATATACACGCGCAATTCTGCCTCTAACGCGGCAATGGATCAGGGAGTCAACATCATCAATGCGCCTCAGAGCCCCGCAGGCAGGCAGGGGTAGTCCGACACTCCCCAGGCAGCAATAGACCCCAGAGTAGGACTTCAACAGAGGCAATGGCAGGCTGATTGGACATTCACGCCATCACAGCGGACAATGCAGCCTGGGATGTGGCCATTGACACCCACTAACAGGGTACTTAAGAGCAGTCAAAGGGACAGTCAGCGCAGAATGCCTGGCCATAGTCCCTTTGTTCCCAACAATGGAAACTTTAACTCATGCTGGAGGTGTGGGGGAAAACAATCAGCTAGATCTTGCAGATTTCAACAGTTTGTCTGCAGGAACTGCAATTTCAGTGGCCACTTAGCTAGAATGTGTAGGAAGTTTGCTACTAGACTAATATATGAAGCGGATGGACCAGAAGAGGGTTCTTTGAGGCAGGATGACTTTTGGGGCAAATCGATGGACGCCGAGGTTCAGCGGGTCCATGTGGCGAATATTCACAGTTCATACACCAGAATGTCACCAATGATGATGAGGGTTTTATTAAATGGTATCCCAGTACGCATGGAGCTGGACACTGGGGCCAGCCAGTCACTCATGGGTGTTTAGCAATTTGAGAAGCTATGGCCACTTAAAGCCAGTAGACCCAAATTAGCATGTATTGAGACACAATTACGGACTTACACTAAAGAAATCATTCCGGTGCTAGGCAGTGCAATGTTGGCTGTCACACACAATGGGTTAGTGAATCGGCTGCCGCTCTGGATTGTCCTGGGCAATGGTCCCGCACTGTTGGGGAGGAGCTGGTTAGCCGAGATGAACTGGAAATGGGGGGATGTTCACGCAATGTCATATGTGGAGCAAAGTTTGTGCTCACAAGTCCTACAATAATTTGATTCACTATTCCAACCTGGCGTCGGGAAGTTCAAAGGCACTAAAGTAGTGATACACATCACACCGGATGCCAGAGCCATATGTGATGCGGGAAAGATCGAGAGTGAATTGGACTGGCTGTTGAGAGAGGGCATCATCTCGCCTGTTGAATTCAGCGACTGGGCCCCATTGTTCCCGTCCTAAAAGCGGATGGCTCTCTCAGGATCTGTGGCGACTACAAGGTCACCATCAATCGGGGGTCCCTACAAGATCAATACCCACTCCCGGGAGGACCTCTTCGCCACACTGGCAGGCGGCAAGCTGTTCACCAAGTTGGACCTCACTTCAGCCTATATGACCCAGGAACTGGCCGACGAATCTAAACTATTGACCACCATCACCACGCACAAGGGACTGTTCGTTTATAACAGGTGCCCGTTTGGCATTCGATCAGCGGCCGCGATTTTTCAACGAAACATGGAAAGCCTGCTTAAATCCATTCCTGGAACGATCGTATTCCAGAATGACATCCTCATCATGGGTCGAGACACCGAGGAACACCTCCACAACCTGGAGAAGGTGCTACGCCGACTGGACCGGGTAGGCTTGCGACTCAAGAAGACTAAATGTGTGTTCTTAGCTCCTGAGGTTGAGTTTCTGGGCAGGAGGGTTGCTGCAGAAGGGATTCGGCCCACCGAATCCAAAACAGAGGCGATTCAACGAGCACCCAGGCCCTGCAACACATCGGAGTTGGGTTCATTCCAGGGACTGTTGAACTATTTTGGAACTTTCTGCCGAACTTGAGCATGTTGTTGGAGCCGCTACACATGCTCCTGCATAAGGTTTGCAATTGGTTTTGGTGGGGACTGTCAGGAACGGGCTTTGGAACGGATGCGAAACTTACTTTGTTCAAATAAGTTGTTGACCCTGTATGACCCCTGTAAAAAATTGGTTCTGACATGTGATGCATCATCCTATGGGGATGGGTGCTTGTTGCAGCAGGGCAATGCTGTGGGCCAACTGCAACCTCTGGCTTCTGCCTCCAGGTCGCTCTCTCAAGCAGAACGGGGATATGGGATGGTCGAGAAGAAAGCGCTTGCATGTGTCTATGGTGTAAAAAAAATGCATCAGTACCTCTTTGGTAGGAAGTTTGTATTCGAGACGGACCACAAGCCATTAACATCCCTGTTGTCAGACAGCAAGGCTATCAATAACAACGCATCAGCTCGCATACAGCGATGGGCTCTCATGCTGGCTGCTTATGACTACTCCATCCAGCACGAGCCCGGCACTGAAAATTGCGCTGATGCGCTCAGCAGGCTTCCACTGGCCACCACTGAGGGGGCAGTGGAGCAAAGCACTGAGATGGTCATGGCTGTCGATAGCTTTGATGGCACAGGCTCCCCCATCACAGCCCGCCAGATCAAAATCTGGACAAACAGAGATCCCCTCCTATCCCTGATTAAGATATGTGTCCTGACTGGGGATTGGGCGCCCGCACACGGAGCATGCCCTGAGGAGGTCAGACCGTTTCACAGATGGATGCATGAGCTCTCCATCCAAGTCGACTGCCTACAATGGGGCAGCCGGGTAGTTATGCTCCAGAAGGTCAGGGAGGCATTCATCAGGGAACTCCACAGCGGGCACTCAGGCATTGTGCTGATGAAGGCCATTGCCCGGCCACACATTTAGTGGCCTGGAATTGATTCAGACCTGGAACACTGTGTTCGCAGGTGCACGACGTGTGCCTAGCTGGGTAATGCCCCCAGGGAGGCCCCGCTCAGCCCGTGGCCCTGGCCCACCAGGCCATGGTCATGCATTCATGTTGACTACGCAGGCACGTTCATGGGTAAGATGTTCCTTATTGTGGTAAATGCTTACTCGAAATGGATCGAGTGCATCATTCTGAATTCATGCACGTCATCCACGACCGTGGAAAGCCTACATGAGATCTTTGCAACCCATGGCTTGCCGGACATCCTGGTTAGTGATAATGGTCCATGTTTCACAAGCTACGAATTCAGAGAGTTTATGTTGGCCAATGGCATCAATCACATCAGGACTGCACCATTCAAGCCAGCCTCCAATGGCCAGGCAGAACGTGCGGTCCAAATCATTAATCAAGGTATGCTCAGGATTCAAGGACCCACCCTACAATGCCACCTATCGCGTCTCCTGCTGGACTATAGATCCCGAGCGCACTCGCTCATGGGGGTTCTGCCCGCAGAGCTACTAATGAAACGGACACTCAAAACTCGGTTGTCCCTCATTCACCCAGTCCTGACCGACATAGTTGAGGGCAAGCGCAAGTCACAAAACGTAATTCACAAAACGTAATACATGACCGTAATTCAAGGGGGAGATGTATAGAAATAAATGATCTTGTATTCGTCCTCAATCACGCCATGGGGCCCAAATGGCTTGAGGACGCTGTAATTGACAAAAAGGGGAATAGGGTCATCGTGGTAAAACTCAACAATGGTCAGATATGGCATAAGCATCTGCACCAAGTAAAAAAAAGGTTCAGCATCGACACGGAGGAACCTGAAGAAGACCATGAGATGGAGCTCACAACACCACCAGTGAACGAGCAGTAAGAGCAATCAGAAGAATGCACAGTCCCTGAGGTCAGCCCAGACAGGCCGGAATCACCACAGGTGACAGACACTCACGTCAGTGTCCAACAACCAGAGCCCCAACTGCGGCGCTCCACGAGGGAGCGTAGACCACCTGAAAGACTAAACTTATGATCCCAATAAGACTTTGGGGGGGAAGGTGATGTCATGTACGTAACCACAATGTAACACCACTGTATTACTGAATACTCTCAACCTAGATGCATACCTTGACCACAAGGGGTGAACTTGTGGGAAACACTCCTTACCTGATCACACAGGTATAAAAAGGGAGGTCCCACACAGGGTCATCGTCTTTGGAGTCCTGTGAATAAAGAGTTAAAGTCACAGAGTGACCTTGTCCCCAGAATGTGTCTCGTGTGGTTTCATGCTGTAGAGTAAGGACTTTACAGAGGTGTTAATCTTACACAGAGTATTGAGAGCACTGTGTCAGCCAATGAGTTGGAAGCGGGGTGGGACTTGCTGCTGGACTCACAGTAAACAGCCTATTTACAGCGAACAGAGTCTATTTAATCAGAATCTCTACAAACAGCAGCAAACAGAACTCATGACCGAAACTAGAGCAATCTCCCGGTCTTTCGATAAAAATCAGGAAAATGCAATGAGTGGAGGATAGTTACATTAATACAAATGATGTGTTTAAAATGGATCCCAGTCACTGACAGCAGTGTGGTGTCCAGGCTTGATTGACGGGGGAATTACCCAATCATCTCCATTCTGGCCCGGGACTTGTGGTTTCACGAGACACAGCCTTAATACAGACAGGTTGACACCTCTGATTGAGCAGTGGGGATGGAAGTTTGATGTAAATAGATTTAATCAGCTGGTGAAGGTGGGAAGCCTGTTCTCTTTTAGATTGGTGATGAGAGGAATAATACTTTGATGGTGGACTGAGAGCCAAGGGATCATTGATAAACGTTCTGCCTTTCGAACAGGATGTGAATTTCAAAAACCTGAAGTAAGTGTAATCAGCAGTGAACTCTAACTGACATCAAATGGTGCAATACCTTTCCTTCAGTTCATTCTCGGGATATGGGCGTCGCTAGCAAGGCTGGCATTTATTGCCTGTCCCTAATTGCCCTTTGAAAAGGTGGTGGTGAGCCGCCTTCTTGTTGACAACTGAGTGTCTCGCTGGGCCATTTCAGAGGGCAGTTAAGAGTCAACAACATTGCTGTGGGTCTGGAGCCAAGGACTGCAGGATTCCTCCCCTAAAGGGTATTGTTGAACCAGATGGGTAGTTTCATGGTCGCCATTACTGAGACGAGCTTTTTATTCCAGATTTGTAAAGTAATTGAATTTAAATTCTCCAGCTGCTGGGGCGAGATTTGAACTCATTAGTCCGGGCCTCTGGTTTACTAGTCCAGTAACATCACCACTGTGCTAGCATTCCTGGGCTTGTAGGGGAATTACAGGGTGAATTCAGCATTGTGCACTCACAGTGTGGAACCACAGTCAGGTCCTTTAAGGTTATAACCAGCAGTGGATGTAGTGTATTTCGATTTTCGAAACGCATTTGATAAGGTGCCACACAAGTGGTTATTACATAATATTCGGGCTCATGGGATTGGGGATATTATCTTACCCTACGGATAATATATTACCATCCAGGACAAAGCAGCCCGCTTGATTAGCACCCCATCCACCACCTTCACCATTCACTCCCTCCCACACCGGCGCACCGTGGCTGCAGTGTGCACCATCTACAAGACGCACTAGAGCAACCTGCCAAGGCTTCTTTGGCAGCACCTCCCAAACCCGTGACCTCTATCACCTCGAAGGACAAGGGCAGCAGGCGCATGGGAACACCACCACCTCCACGTTCCCCTCCGAGTCACACACCATCCTGACTTGGAAATATATCGGCCGTTCCTTCATCGTCGCTGGGTCACAATCCTGGAGCTCCCTCCCTAACAGCACTGTGGGAGCACCTTCACCACACGGACTGCAGCGGTTCAAGAAGTTGGCTCACCACCACCTTCACAAGGGCAATTAGGGATGGGCAATAAATGCCGGCCTTGACAGCGACGCTCACATCCCATGAACAAATAAAAAAAATGGATAGAGGATTGGTTAATGAGCAGAAAACAGAAAGTAAGGATAAACGGATCATTTTCGGGTTGGCAGGCTGTAACTAGTGGGATGCCACAAGGATCAGTGCTGGGGCCTCAGCTATTTACAATCTCTATCAATAATTTGGATGAGGGCACTGAGTATAATGTATTCAAGTTTGCTGATGATACAAAGCTAGGTGGAAAAGTAAGTGGTGAGGAGAATGCAAAGAGGTTGCAAAGGGATATAGACAGGTTAAGTGAGTGGGCAAGAACATGGCAGATGCAGTATAATGTGGAAAATGTGAAGTTATCCACTTAAGTAGAAAAAAATAGAAAAGCAGAATATTTTTAAGGACACGTTTGTTTGTACTAAAAAATGGCTGCCGTGTCTCTGTTTGGCTCTCCATTATCACATGACCAATTGGCCCGCTTGGAGCATAAGCCATGTCATGTATGTAACCTCTGTGTAACACCACTGCAATACTGTATATACTTAAGCAATGCATACCTTGACCACAAGGGGTGAACTTGTGGGAGACACTCCTTACCTGGTCATCCAGGTATATAAAGGGAGGTCCCACGCAGGGCCATCACTTCTTGGTCCTGTGAATAAAGGTTCAGGTCATAGAGTGACCCTGTCCATAGAATGTGCCTCGTGTGGGTTTTGTGCCATTGAGTAAGGACATTACATTGGCGACGAGAAATGGGAATCAACGACCCACGAGAATGGCCACAGGTAGCACAGAGGAATGGTACTGTGTTGGTAAGGACTGGGATGATTTTATTGAGAGGCTCCAGCAAAGCTTTGTCATGAAAGAATGGCTGGGAGATGCAGCGGCCGACAAGCGAAGGGCATATCTGCTGACCAGCTGCGGACCTAAGACTTACGCGCTCATGAAGGACCTACTAGCACCCGAAAAGCTGGCGGACAAAACCTTTGAAGAGCTCAGCAAACTAATCAGTGAGCATCTCAAACCGGCGAGCAGCATACACATAGCCCGACACAGATTCTATACCCACTGACGTCGTGAAGGACAGAGCATACCGGCCTTCATTGCAGGCCTCCGGCGTTTGGCCAGCCTCTGTAAGTTCACAGATGCCTGTAGGGGGGCGATATTAAGGGACTTCTTAATTGAGGGCATCGGTCACGTGGGGATTTTCCGAAAGTTAATTGAGACCAAGGACTTGATTTTGGAAGCGGCGGTGTTGATGGCTCAGACTTTCATGGCGGGGGATGAGGAAACCAAAATAATATACACTCGCAATTCTGCCTCCAACGCGGCTGGGGATCAGGGAGTCAATATCATAAACACGACTCAGAGTGCTGCAGGCAGGCAAGGGCAGTTCGACACACCCCAGGCAGCAATAGACCTCAGAGTAGGTTTTCAACAGAGACAATGGCAGGCTGAACGAACTTTTATGCCATCACAGTGGACAATGTGGTCCGGGATGGGACCATTGATACCCACTAACAGGGTACTCAAGAGCAATCAAAGGGACAATCAGCGAGGAATGCCGGGTCATAGCTCCTTTGTTCACAACAATGGGAATCTCAGCCCATGCTGGAGGTGTGGGGGCAAACATGCTGCTAAGACCTGCAGGTTTCAACAATTTGTCTGCAGAAAATGCAACCTCAGTGGCCATTTAGCTCGAATGTGCAGGAAGCCTGTAACCATGCTAATTTATAAGGTGGATGGACAAGAAGAGTGGTCTGTGAGGCAGGATGACTCTTGGGGCAAATCAATGGACTCTGAAGTTCAGCGGGTTCATGTGGCAAACATTCACAGCTCATATACCAAAACGCCACCAATGATGATGAAGGTTTTATTAAACGGCATCCCTGTATGCATGGAGCTGGACCCAGGGGCCAGCCAGTCACTCATGAGCGTTCAACAATTCGAAAAGCTATGGCCACTCAAAGCCAGTAGACCCAAACTAGATGGCATTGAGACACAACTACTGACGTATACCAAAGAAATCATTCCAGTACTAGGCAGTGCAATGTTGGCGGTCACACACAATGGATCAGTGAACCGACTGCCCCTCTGGATTGTCCTGGGCAATGGTCCCGCACTGTTGGGGAGGAGCTGGTTAGCTGAGATGAACTGGAAATGGGGGGATGTGCATGCAATATCATCTGTGGAGCGAAGTTCGTGCTCACAAGTACTACAACAATTTGAGTCACTATTCCAATCTGGCGTCGGGAAGTTCAAAGGTACCAAAGTAGTAATACGCATCACCCCGGACGCCAGACCAGTGCACCACAAAGCCAGAGCGGTGCCGTATGTGATGCGGGAGAAAATTGAGAGCAAATTGGACCGTTTGCTGAGAGAGGGCATCATCTCGCCCATTGAATTCAGCGACTGGGCGAGCCCCATCATTCCCGTCCTAAAAGCAGATGGTTCTGTCAGGATCTGTGGTGACTACAAGGCCACTATCAATCAGGTGTCCCCACAAGACCAATACCCGCTCCCGAGAGCGGAGGATCTTTTCGCCATGCTGGCAGGCGGCAAGCTGTTTACCAAGTTGGACCTCACTTCAGCCTACATGACCCAAGAACTGGCCGACAAATCTAAACTACTGACCGCCATCACTACGCACAAGGGACTGTTCGTTTACAACAGGTGCCCGTTTGGCATTCGATCAGCGGCCGCGATTTTTCAAAGAAACATGGAAAGCCTGCTCAAATCCATTCCTGGAACAATCGTATTTCAGGACGACATCCTCATCATGGGTCGTGACACCAAGGAACAACTCCACAACCTGTAGGAGGTGCTACGCCGACTGGACCGGGTAGGCCCGCGACTCAAGAAGTCTAAATGTGTATTTTTGGCTCCTGAGGTTGAGTTCCTGGGCAGGAGGGTTGCTGCAGATGGGATTCGGCCCACCGAATCCAAAACGGAAGCGATTCGACGAGCGCCCAGGCCCGGCAACACATCAGAGTTGCGTTCATTTCTGGGACTCTTGAACTATTTCGGAACTTTCTGCCGAACTTAAGCACGTTGTTCGAGCCGCTTCACGTGCTCCTGCGTAAGGGTTGTGATTGGTTTGGGGGGCACTGTCAAGAACGGGCTTTCAATCGGGCACGGAATCTACTTTGTTCAAATAAGTTATTGACCCTGTACGACCTCTGTAAAAAATTGGTTCTGACATGTGATGCATCGTCCTATGAGGTTGGGTGCGTGTTGCAGCAGAGTAATGCTGTGGGCCAACTACAACCTGTGGCTTATGCTTCCAGGCCGCTCTCTCAAGCAGAACAGGGATATGGGATGGTTGAGAAGGAGGCACTCGCATGTGTCTATGGTGTAAAAAAAATGCATCAGTACCTTTTTGGCAGGAGGTTCGAATTAAAAACGGATCACAAGCCGTTATCATCCCTGTTGTCAGACAGCAAGGTTGTCAATGCCAACGGGTCAGCTCGCATACAGTGATGGGCTCTCATGCTGGCTGCTTATGACTACTCCATCCGGCACCGGCCCGGCATAGAAAATTGCGCTACTGCGTTCAGCAGGCTTCCACTGGCCACCACCGAGGGGGCAGCGGAACAAAGTGCTGAGATGGTCATGGCTGTTGATGCCTTTGACAGTGCAGGCTCCCCCATCACAGCCCGCCAGATCAAAATGTGGACAAACAGAGATCCCCTCCTATCCCTGATTAAGAAATGTGTCCTGACTGGGGATTGGGCGCCCGCACACGGAGCATGCCCTGAGGAGGTCAGACCGTTTCACAGGCGGATGGATGAGCTCTCTATCCAAGCTGACTGCCTACTATGGGGCAGCCGGGTAGTCATGCCCCAGAAGGGCAGGGAGGCATTCATCAGGGAACTCCACAGCGAGCATCCAGGTATTGTGCTGATGAAGGCCATTGCCCGATCACATGTTTGGTGGCCGGGAATTGATTCAGACCTGGAATACTGTGTTCGCAGGTGCACGACGTGTGCTCAGCTGGGTAATGCCCCCAGGGAGGCCCCGCTCAGCCCATGGCCCTGGCCCACCAGGCCATGGTCACGTATTCATGTTGACTACGCGGGCCCGTTCATGGGAAAAATGTTTCTCATTTTGGTAGATGCTTACTCGAAATGGATCGAGTGCATCATTTTGAATTCGTGCACGACATCCGCCACTGTGGAGAGTCTACGTGCGGTCTTTGCAATCCACGGCTTGCCGGACATCCTTGTTAGCGATAATGGCCCATGTTTCACGAGCTACGAATTCTGGGAGTTCATGTCAGGCAATGGAATCAACCATGTCAGAACAGCACCGTTCAAGCCGGCCTCCAATGGCCAAGCAGAACATACGGCCCAAATCATTAAACAAGGCATGCTCAGGATTCAAGGACCCTCCCTTCAATGCCGCCTAACGGGGAACAAAGAAATGGCAGACCAATTGAACAAGTACTTTGGTTCGGTATTCACTAAGGAGGACACAAACAACCTTCCGGATATAAAAGGGGTCAGAGGGTCTAATAAGGAGGAACTGAGGGAAATTCTTATTAGTCGGGAAATGGTGTTGGGGAAATTGATGGGATTGAAGGCCGATAAATCCCCAGTGCCTGATGGACTGCATCCCAGAGTACTTAAGCAGGTGGCCTTGCAAATAGCGGATGCATTGACAGTCATTTTCCAACATTCCATAGACTCTGGATCAGTTCCTATGGAGTGGAGGATAGCCAATGTAACCCCACTTTAAAAAAAAGGAGGGAGAGAGAAAACAGGGAATTGTAGACCGGTCAGCCTGACCTCAGTAGTGGGTAAAATGATGGAATCAATTATTAAGGATGTCATAGCAGCGCATTTGGAAAGAGGTGACATGATAGGTCCAAGTCAGCATGGATTTGTGAAAGGGAAATCATGCTTGACAAATCTTCTGGAATTTTTTGAGGATGTTTCCAGTAAAGTGGACAAGGGAGAACCAGTTGATGTGGTGATTTGGACTTTCAGAAGGCTTTCGACAAGGTCCCGCACAAGAGATTAATGTGCAAAGTTAAAGCACATGGGATTGGGGGTAGTGTGCTGACGTGGATTAAGAACTGGTTGGCAGACAGGAAGCAAAGAGTAGGAGTAAATGGGTACTTTTCAGAATGGCAGGCAGTGACTAGTGGGGTACCGCAAGGTTCTGTGCTGGGGCCCCAGCTGTTTACATTGTACATTACTGATTTAGACGAGGGGATTAAATGTAGTATCTCCAAATTTGCAGATGACACTAAGTTGTGTGGCAGTGTGAGCAGCGATGAGGATGCTATGAGGCTGCAGAGTGACTTGGATAGGTTAGGTGAGTGGGCAAATGCATGGCAGATGAAGTATAATGTGGATAAATGTGAGGTTATCCACTTTGGTGGTAAAAACAGAGAGACAGACTATTATCTGAATGGTGACAGATTAGGAAAAGGGGAGGTGCAACGAGACCTGGGTGTCATGGTACATCAGTTATTGAAGGTTGGCATGCAGGTACAGCAGGCGGTTAAGAAAGCAAATGGCATGTTGGCCTTCATAGCGAGGGGATTTGAGTACAGGGGCAGGGAGGTGTTACTACAGTTGTACAGGGTCTTGGTGAGGCCACACCTGGAGTATTGTGTACAGTTTTGGTCTTCTAACTTGAGGAAGGACATTCTTGCTATTGAGAGAGTGTAGCAAAGGTTCACCAGACTGATTCCCAGAATGGCGGGATGACATATCAAGAAAGACTGAATCAACTGGACTTGTATTCACTGGAGTTCAGAAGAATGAGAGGGGATCTCATAGAAACGTTTAAAATTCTGATGGGTTTAGACAGGTTAGATGCAGGAAGAATGGTCCCAATGTTGGGGAAGTCCAGAACCAGGGGTCACAGTCTTAAGGATAAGGGGTAAGCCATTTAGGACCGAGATGAGGAGAAACTTCTTCACCCAGAGAGTGGTGAACCTGTGGAATTCTCTACCACAGAAAGTTGTTGAGGCCAATTCGCTAAATATATTCAAAAAGGAGTTAGATGTAGTCCTTACTACTAGGGGGATCAAGGGGTATGGTGAGAAAGCAGGAATGGGGTACTGAAGTTGCATGTTCAGCCATGAACTCATTGAATGGCGGTGCAGGCTCGAAGGGCCGAATGGTCTACTCCTGCACCTATTTTATATGTTTCTATGTTTCTATGTTTCTATCGCGCCTCCTGCTGGCCTATAGGTCCCGACCGCACTCGCTCATGGGGGTCACGCCCCCTGAGCTATTTATGAAACGAACACTCAAAACTCAGTTGTCCCTCATTCACCCAGTTCTGACCGACATAATTGAGGGCAAGCGCCAGTTCCAAAATGAGTATCATGACCGAAATTCAAGGGGGAGATGTATAGAAATAAATGACCCTGTATTTGTCCTCAATCATGCCGTGGTGCCCAAATGGCTTGAGAGTACTATAATAGACAAAGAGGGGAACACGGTCATTGTGGTTAAACTTAACAATGGGCAGATATGCCATAAGCATCTGGACCAAGTAAAAAAAAGGTTCAGCATGGACACTGAGGAACCCGAGGAAGATCATGAGATGGTGCTCACACCATCGCCAGTGAATGAACAACAAGAACATTCAGCAGCATGCACAATCCCGGTGGTCAGCCCGGACAGGCCGAAATCACCACAGGTGACAGACACTCACGCCAAGGCTCAACAACCAGAGCCCCAACTGCAGCGTTCCACGAGGGAGCGTAGACCACCTGAAAGACTTAACCAAGATCCCAATAAGGCTTTAGGGGAGGGGAAGAGGTGATGTCATGTCTGTTACCTCTTTGTAACACCACTGCAATACTGTATATACTTAAACAATGCACACCTTGACCACAAGGGGTGAACTTGTGAGAGACACTCCTTACCTGGTCATCCAGGTATATAAAGGGAGGTCCCACGCAGGGTCATCACTTCTTGGTCCTGTGAATAAAGGTTTAGATCATAGAGTGACCCTGTCCATAGAATGTGCCTCACATGGTTTTGTGCCATTGAGTAAGGATATTACAAGCTACACCCTGAACTTTCTCTGGAATGTGTAGCTGGAACCGCCCAGCTCAAGTTCTGGCTGACTTTGCAAATTGTAATTTGATCCATTCTGACTTCAGAAGCCATAGAGGATAGGTCTCCCCAAAAGCCATCATGATCATCTGAAGTCCCTTACCCCAGTGCAAGTGCATCCCTCTCCAAGCCGACGTCCCCTACCCCAGCGCAAATGCATGACCTTACCCCACCTCCCCCAACACGCCATAGATGGGGCATTGCGTGGGTTACAGATTGTTAGCAGGTTTATTGGGTATGAAGTGAATAGTGACAGTGTTGTGATTTTTGGATTTAATCTATTCCAACATTGTCCCTGACGTTCCAAGAAACATGATCCATCTTCCATTAGTTTCCTACCTCCCCTCTCTCTACCCCTCCCCCTGTGTCTCTCCCTCCCCCCGTGTGTCTCCCTCTCCCACCCCCACCCCCTGACGCCATGTGTCCCTCTCCTCCCCATGTCTTTTTCTCTCTCTTCCCGTGTCTCTCTCTCTTACCCCTGTGTCTCTCCTCTCCCTCCCTTCACCCCCGTATTTCCCCTCATGCCTCGTGTCTCCCCCCCACCCCCGTATCTTCCCCCTGTGTCTCTCTCCCCCAGCTGTATCTCTCCCCCCCATGTCTCTCCCCCCCACTCCCGTATCTCCTCCCCGTGTCTCTCTCCCCCCCACCTCCGTATCTCCCCCCCTGTGTGTCTCCCCCTCCCCCCACCCCATATCTCCCACCTTCGTCTCTCCCCTTCCCCACCCCCATATCCCCCCCCTCAAGCCTGCATCTGCCCCCCCGTGCCTCTCTCCCTCCACCATGTCTCTTCCCTCCCCCGTGTCTCTCTCTCTCTCTCCACCCACCCTGTGTCTCTCCCCTCCCATGTCTCTTCCTCTCCCCCCCGTGTCTCTCCCCCCTCCATCGAGTCTCTCTCTCGCCCCTCATGTCTTTTCCCTCCCGTCTCTCTCTCTCTCTCCCCCTGACCTGCGTCTCTCCCCCACCCTCCCCACCTCTCTCCCCCCATGTGTCCCTAAAGATGCAGCAAGCAATTGATCAGCCATGATCGCATTGAATGGTGGTGCAGGCTCGAAGGGCCAAATGGCAAATGACACATAAATACACACACACTTACAAACACACACACAATATGCACACCTCTATGAATGTGCTTGCACACACAAAACAGTCCGCTTGCTCACAAATGAAGAGACAGTTTAAGTGTAGCTTGATATAAATATTTTATTCAGTGCATCTGTTGGTGTATGCAACAAATCATAAACAACTGAACTGTACAGAAGCAGGGAATCCGCTTGTACTTTCTAACCCATGTAACATTTGGAGCACATTATCCAACATGTTCAAGACACAGATCCTAAGTCATGCTATGATTACCAGCCTTCTCCCATGCAACAGATTAATTAAAATAAAACTCTAAACTAACTGACATAATAACAGCAACCTCTGTGTACTAGCGAGAGCCGAGGGAACTTCATTCACAACAATTCCCAACATGCCCAGTACAGGAAAAGAGTTACAAATAAGACTTTCTTTTTCGTGATCAAAATGAAGTCACCCTAAAACTCCACACTTTCTTTAAGAATAAAAGTCACCACAATAAGATCAATGTGCGAATGCCTAAGGTGAGAAGGATTCACAAGGGTACAGTTTGCTAACCAGTTGATTTCTGTAATCTAGGCGTTGCACTATAAGATTACTGTCACTACAAATCTATAAACCCCTTTCCTCAAGATTGCTTACAGTTACACTTAGACCCACTGTGCACTCAGCCTGAGAGACACTGACTTAATTCCTGTACATTTTGCTTTTAAATTTGTTTCCGTTTTTAGCAACCCTGATTAGCTCCCGAAAGATATCCTATCCTGGAGTATAAAAAAAACGGTAGAACTGCAGGAGGGCAAATTGGAGGGAAGAAAAGCAACTGAACGCTAGTGGATCAAGTGGGACTGAACATCACTGAGCCAAGATCGGGGTGCGATTACTGTGTGCCAGATCCTCATTCCTTTAGTAAAACCCAAAGATAGCTACATTCCCCCACTAAGAGCAAATGTGGTCTGGTTTATTTGTGTGTGTGTCCGTTGCCGAATTGTAACCTTGTTTTCAGCTGGCGAACCAGATGTGAGACATTTTTTAATGATGCTTTCCCCGGAGAAAGGTCGGATGACGGGACAAAGGGGGAATTCTTGCAGCATACCACATTCAAAAAAAACAGGTTCCGTTGGCTGTCCAGGTGCCTGCTGAGATGCACACAAGCATTTTCTCGGCTAAAATTATGGGGATTTACCCACTGACAGGAGAGACCAGAAGACCCAAAAGGCTGATACCAGAGCGACCTTACTCAGCTCAGTGGCTTGTTTCCTGAATCATTTTTACAACAGAAAGAGAGAGTCTGCTCGTAATGTGTCGCCAGCATCCGCACGCGATGTGTCCAGACACGGGACACGCTGCCACCCGGCTACGTCGATTCCGTCTGACTCACCGTCTTGCCCCCGTTTAGCACCGCTGAGGCACTTCTGCTTTTGGTGGGGGTCCCAGACCGGGACAGGACCTCTGCCAGCTCGTGAAGCGATGGTTCTCTGTACAGGGCAACTGGAAATCAAAGAGGAAATCATCGTTAGTTTATACGGCCCGCTGCTCGCTGCTAGTGGGTGTGTGTTGTGTGTGTGTATGTGTGAAAGAGTGTGTGTGTGTCTGTGTGTGTGTGTGAGAGTGTGAGTGGGGAGTGTGAGAGTGAGTGTGAGAGTGTGGGGAGTGTGTGTGTGTGTGTGTGTGTGTGTGTGTGAGAGTGTGAGTGGGGAGTGTGAGAGTGAGTGTGAGAGTGTGGGGAGTGTGTGTGAGTGTGTGTGTGGGGGGGGGGGATGAGTGTGAGTGTGTGTGAGTGTAAGTGGGGTGTGTGAGTGTGAGTGTGTGGGGAGTGTGTATGTGTGTGTGGGGTGTGAGTGTGTGTGTGTGGGGGGAGTGTGTCTGTGTGTGTGTTTAAGTGTAGGAGCGTGTGTGTGAGTGAGTGAGTGTGTGCGTGTGTGAGCGAGCGAGTGTGAGAGTGTGAATGAGTGTGAGAGAGTGAGAGTGAGTGAGTGTGAGAGCGAGTGAGTGTGAGTGAGTCAATGAGTGTAAAAGAGTGAGAGAGTGAATGATGTGAGTGTGAGTGAGTGAGTGAGAGAGTGAGAGTGTGTGAATGAGTGTGAGTGAGTGATGAGTGAGTTTGTGAGTAAGTGAGTGAGAGTGAGAGAATGTAAGTGTGAGTGAGTGAGTGAGAGTGTGAGTGAATGATGAGTGAGTTTGCAAGTGAGTGAGTGAGTGAGCTTGTGTGAGTGTACGTTTGTGTATGCAAGTGCGTATGGGCACAAACATTGACGCACCATCACACTGGGCAGCGGAGGGTGAAGCTCTCCCTCCCCTGCCTTCCCTCCCCTCCCCTCCCCCCCTCTTTCCGCCTCCCCTCCCCCTCCGCTCCCCTCCCCCGCTCCCTCCCCCACCTCCCCTCCCCCTCCACTCCACTTCCCCCTCCCCTGCTCCCTCCTCTCCCCACCCCGCCTCCCGCCCCATCTCCCCTTCCCTCCTCCCCTTCTCCCCTCTCCTCCCCCGCCTCTCCTCCCCCTCTCACCCCCCCGCCACCCTCCCCGTCCCGCAGCAGCTGACGGTTTGAAATGTGAGTTGCCGCGGTCAGGTCTCAATTTCCCCCCAGCCCGTGGTGGGCAGCCTCCCAACAGCACGACATCTGAGCGATGGGAAGGAGGCTTCGGGAATTGGAAGTGGGAATGGTGTGGGAAGGAGCCGGTGGAAAGCGACATCCCGGGCTCAGTGTGAACCCTAACAGCGAGTCGCTACCTGCAGTATAACTGCAGTCACCAGCTGCAGCTTTCACTCGTCAGCCAATCCAACATTAAAAAATAAACATTGGTAAGTGTTCCGATTGATTAATGCGATCTGGGCCAGCCAGGTCTGGGGGCTGTGTTTTATATAATCTGAGCACCAAGTAAAACACTCCGGCATTTTCCCAATATATTCCTGACAGCAATTTTAAGAAACTACAAGAGTTCTGAGTCAGCGAAGGCAGAATACTCTGCTCACTTCAGAGTGATTTAAGCCCACTTAAACTGTGCAGCTCTCTGAACACGCCAGGGCTGGGGAGCTCGACACTGTCACAGTTTAAGAGGTCAATTCTGGAGTGGAAACATCCATCCATGAATCTGCTGCGTGATATACAGTGAAAGATTCTATAGCCACGTGCTCACTGCTAGTTTGAGACTTACAACAGTGGCACATCCTGGTGGGGGGGATCGGGGGGGGGGGGCGGGTGTGAGAGGTGGGGGTGGGGGGGAGGGGATCGGGAGGGGGATCAGGGGGGTGATGAGATCATGGGGCGGGATCGGGGTCAGGGGGTTGGGAGGGATCGGGGATCGGGGGGAAGGAATTGAGGGGGAGGGGATCAGCGGGTAGGGGATCAGGGGGCGATCGGGTGGGGGAGAGGATCGGGGGAAGGGGATCGGGGAGGGGATCGGGACGGGACGGGAGGGGAGCGGTGGGGAGGGAGGGGATCGGGGGGGAAGGAATTGAGGGGGAGGGGATGGGGGGAGGGGATCGGGGCGGGAGGGGATCAGGGGAGGGGATTGGGGGGAGGGGGGCGATGAGGAGATTGGGGAGAGGGGGTCGGGGGGGGAGGAGGTCGGGGGGGAAGCGGGGATCAGGGGGGGGGGAATTGGGGGAAAGGGGATTGTGGGGAGGGGGGAGGAGATTGGGGGGGGGAGGGGATTGGGGTGGAGTGGATCGGGGGGTGGGGATTCGGGGGGGATCAGGGTTGGGGAGGGGATTGGGTGGGAGGGGAACGGGGAGTGGGGGATCGGGGGGGTGAGGATTGGGGGGAGGGAATCAGGGAGCGAAGAGATCAGGGGGTGGAGGGGATTGGAGATCGGGGAGGGATCAGGGATCTTTCGGATGAAGAGGGTGTCGGGCGGAGCGGCAGCCAGTAGACTCAATGTGCAGCCGCAGGGACGCTGGGGCTCCACATTCAGCACCTTAGGGTGCAGCCTCCAGCGGACTCTTCACAGGCCGATGATTTGGCAGCTTTCGGCCCAACAATAGAGCCAGCACGGCACGCTCGCCAGGCAGGTGCGCCGGGGAAAACTATTTGGGACTTTAACTAGCTAGGGCTGGATTTCCCGGCCCTCTGCGCCCCGTTTTCCGCCCCGGAGTGGCGGCAATGACGGGGGTGAGGTGTTCTGGGCGGGCGGCCAGCCTCCAGCGCCCCGCGGCGATCCTCGGGTCGGGTTTAGCGGCGGCGCGGAGCAGCACCGCCCGGAAGAGTTGCGCCCGGTGTGTAACACCCCTGCTCACGACACCGGCGCAAGTTTGTGCTCCTGCCCGACCCGTCTGCCCCGCAGCGCGCCCCGCAGTGACCACCCGGGAAATCAGGGCCGTCCCACCATCCCATCGGTGGACAGGTGAGGAATGGACTCCTGAGGTAAGTGCGATTGTTTGTTCTTTTAATGTTTTTAGCACTTTGTGTTGTGGTGGGGTGGCCAATGTTTTGGGAATGTGGTATTTTTTATAGGTACCATCCTCCCTCCGGGAGCGCTCCCAGCCCAGCTCTGTAGCTCGGGAGTTTCCCATGGTAAGCTCCCTTAGCGCTGCGCCCCCTGACTCAGGGCCCAGCTACCCAAACTTACCGACTGAGGCTCAAACTGTTCCCGGGCGCTAACTTTCCCACCCCGCCGCCATTACCGCCCCAAAAACAACAATGCCAAAAATCCACCCTAGATACTGACTTGTTCCTCACATGTCCACAAAAATCCTTACTGTGCAGTTGGAGCTTATTAAAACATACATCACATATTGCAATCAGCTGAGTTCACAACCTTGGTGTCCTATTTGACCCCGAGATTATCTTCCGACCACATATCTGTACCACCATCAACACCGCCTATTTCCACCGCCGTAACTTCGCCCGTCTCCGCCCCTGCCTCAGCTCACCGGCTGGTGAGACCCTCATCCGTGCATTTTCTACCCTCGGACTCGACCATTCCAAAGCACTCCTGGCTGGCCTCCCATCTTCTACCCTCCAAAAACTTGAACTCATCCAAAGCTCTGCTGCCCATAGCCTAACTCGCACCAAGTCCCGCTCACCCATCACCCCCTGTGCTTGCCGACCTACATTGGCTCCCGGTTAAGCAATGCCTTAATGTTAAAATTTGCATCCTTGTGTTCAAATCCCTCCATGACCTCGCCCCTCCCTATCTCTGTAATCTCCTCCAGCCCCACAACTGCCCGAGATGTCTACGCTCCTATAATTCTGCCCTTTTGAGAATCCCTGATTATAATCGCTCAACCATTGGTTGACGAGGGATGCGGGGTGGGGGGGAGGGCGGGTGAGAGGATCGTATGAAGAGGGGGAGCTCTGGAACACCCTGCCTAAACCTCTCCACCTCTCTACCTCTTTCCTTCTTCAAGACACTCCTTAAAACCTACGTCTTTGACCAAGCTTTTGGTCGCCTGCCGTAATATCTCCTTACGCAGCTCGGTGTTAAATTCCGTTTGACAATGGCTCCTATGAAGCGCCTTGGGACGTTTCACTACATTAAAGGCACTATATAAATACAAGTAGTTGTTGAGTATTAATTGGTTGTGGGGTCCCACTGGTCATCAGCTCAGCACGATATCTTAAGGGGGAAGCAAGGTTTTGCACTATGGGGTGGAGATGGGGAGTGGGGAATGGGTGTGGTGAGGGGTGGGTTGGCATGGGAGGGGTTGTGGTGAGATGTGGTCGGAAGGAGGGGATGGGCTGATTGGGGGTAGGGGGTGTGTGGGGGGGGGAGGGGCTGTGGTGAGGGGTGGGTTGGCATGGGAGGGGTTGTGGTGAGATGTGGTCGGAGGGAGGGGATGGGCTGATTGGGGGTAGGGGGTGTGTGGGGGGGGGGCTGTGGTGAGGGGTGGGCGGGGGGAGGGGTGTGGTGAGGGGTGGGCGGGGGGAGGGGTGGGCGGCGGGGAGGGGACGGGGGGGCTGGCGTGGGGGAGGGGTTTGGTGAGGGGTGGGCAGGGGGAGGGGATGGGGGGGCTGGAGTGGGGGAGGGGTGTGGTGAGGGGTGGGCGGGGGGAGGGGTGTGGTGAGGGGTGGGTTGGCATGGGATGGGTTGTGGTGAGATGTGGGCGGAGGGAGGGGGTGGGCTGATGGGGGCTAGGGTGTGTGGGGGGGAGGGGGTGTGATGATGGGTGGGTGGGGGGAGGGGATGGGGGACTGGTGTGGGGGAGGGGTGTGGTGAGGGGTGGGCAGTGGGGGAAGGGGTGTGGCGAGGGGTGGGCGGGGGGGGAGGGGTGTGGTGAGGGGTGGGCAGGGGGGAGGGGTGTGGTGAGGGGCGGGGTGGGAAGGGATGGGGGGGCTGGTGTGGGGAAGGGTTGTGGTGAGGGGTGGGCGGGAGGGGAGGGGTGTGGTGAGGGGTGGGCAGGACTGGAGGGGATGAGGGGTGGGCTGGCGGCGGAGGGGGGGGAGGAGAAGGACTGAAAACCTGACTGCGCCTGGATTGTCCCATTCAAACTCCATCATCCCCCTCCTCAACAAACCTGCAGCAGGAATGAGATGGTCAGAAGTAAATCTGTGGCCCTGATCGCATTGTCACTGAGCAGTTTGCTGGTATGGAAAGCACTGCGATATAAAGCACAGCTAACATGACTCAGTGGGCAGCACTCTTGCCTCAGGCAGAAGATTACGGGTTATTTATATAGCGCCTATAATGTAGGAATTGAGCAGATAATCCTCTGTGCATTGTCAGAAATGGCGTCTTTCAGATGAGATGTTAAATCGAAGCCCCATGTGATGCAAAGCTCTGGAATTCCCTTCCCACACATCGTTGTTAATTCTCCTTTAAGACACTGCTTAAAACCAACCTCTTTGACCAAGCATTTGGTCACCTGTCCTAATATCTCCTTTTGTGGCTTGGAGTCAAATTGTGTTTGATAATCGCTCCTATGAAGCACCTGCAGACGTTTTACTGCGTGAAAGGCGCTGTATACATGTTGTTGTTACTGCTGAAGATCCCACTATTCCAAAGAAGAGCAGGGGAGTTCTTCCCAGTGTCCTGGCCAACATTTATCCCTCCAGCTATCCTGGTCTATATTAGGATAGTTGAAGTCCCCCTTTATCACTATTCTATAGTTCTTGCTCCTCTCTTTAATTTCCCTGTAAAATATGCTCCTCCATATCCTTCCCACTCTTGGTGGCCTATAGAACACAGTGACCTATAGTAGTGTAATGGCATATCTAATATTTCTTAATATTTCTTAACTCTAGCCAAATAGATTCCAGGACAGCCGCTCTCTCCGGCACTGTAACATTCTCCTTAACCAATACTGCCACACAACCTCCTTCCTTTCCTTCCCTACCTTTCCTGAACAGCTCATAGAGCAATATTTAGTGCCCAACCCTGCCCTGTTTTGAGCCAGGTCCCCGCTATTGCCGAATAAGCAGATTAAATTGTTGCCTATCTCCGCTGATGCTTGTGGGGCCTTGCTGTGCGTAAGCTGGCTGCCGCCTTTGCCTGTATAACAACAGTGACTACACTTCAAAACGGATTCCCTGGATGTAAAGAATTTTGGGATATCCTGAGGTTGTATATGCAGACTATGGATGTACTGTCTGTGTAGTCACTGTGTGGTTTCATAAGATGGAGACTTGTTTACCTGATATACTGTCAATAAGGTTTACACTGTGTACATACATGCTGGCACCACGAGAGGGTACAACTGGTGGAGACTGGGGGTTTCCTGCCCTGGTGGCAGGGCCCTGTATAAAAGGCTGCCCACCATGCTTGTGCCTCACTCTGGAGTTTGGAATAAAGGACCAAGGTCACTACAGTTTAAGCACAACACATTGCCTTGTGGAGTCATTCATAAGTACATTACAGACATAACACTTTCAATACAATTCTGTGTACTGCAAATACTCCGCAGATAAAAGTTCCTTTGTAGAGTTCAAAAAACATGGGTCAACAATACAGAGTATTTCACTCTGTGATGTTCAATAGGACAACATGGATTCAGTGAAATGAATCAAAACATCCCCAATTATTCAGGAGCATCTCACTCTCCTCAAAGTGTTACAAAGAACATTAATCAAATGGACAGAAGATAATGTAACTTCAAATACAAATGAGGCCCTTTCATCATTGCTGGCAAGTCATGAAAAAAATGACTACACTTGGCGCTATTTATAGCATTTCATTTTGATTCACTTAAATTTCTGGCCAATGTGTTATTACTGTTATTAACACAGATATTGGGCAGATGATGCACCAAATTCTTGAGAAAACTAAGGGCAAGGAAAGTTCATGGGGCCCATCAAGCCCACTCCATCCAGAGTGTATGTCTGATCATTCTATCACTGACTTTCCTCATACAATACCCGCTGATCCATTGCTTCAGGGAACATTCATTCCCCAACCTGCGGTGAAAATAGGGCTCTCAAATTGTTCTCCTTATAAGATGAAGACTATTAGAGCCATGAGAAGAAAACAGTGAAGATTCACTAGAACAATACCAGGAATAGCCTATAAATTAGAGCCAGACCCTTCAGGAGTGAAATTAGGAAACACTTCTACACACAAAGGGTGGCAGAAGTCTGGAGCTCTCTTCCACAAACGGCAATTGGTGTGAGATCAATTGTTCATTTTAAATCTGAGATTGATATATTTCTGTTAACCGAAGGGTAGAAAATGCTGGTGGGAGTTGTGTACAGACCACCAAACAGTAGTAGTAAGGTTGGGGACAGCATCAAACAAGAAATTAGGGATGCATGCAATAAAGGTACAGCAGTTATCATGGGTGACTTTAAACTACATATTGATTGGGCTAACCAAACTGGTAGCAATGCGGTGGAGGAGGATTTCCTGGAGTGTATTAGGGATGTTTTTTGAGACCAATATGTCGAGGAACCAACTAGGGAGCTGGCCATCCTAGACTGGGTGATGTGTAATGAGAAAGGACTAATTAGCAATCTTGTTGTGCGAGGCCCACTTGGGGAAAGTGACGATAACATGGTAGAATTCTTTATTAAGATGGAGAGTGACAGTTAATTCAGAAACTAGGGTCCTGAACTTAAGGAAAGGTAACTTTGATGGTTTGAGGCGTTAATTGGCTAGAATAGACTGGCAAATGATACTTAAAGGGTTGACGGTGGATAGGCAATGGCAAAGAGAAAAAGGTTAGTAAAGACAAACGTAGGACCCCTGCAGTCAGAATCAGGGGAAGTCATAACGGGGAACAAAGAAATGGCAGACCAATTGAATAAGTACTTTGGTTCAGTATTCACTAAGGAGGACACAAACAACCTTCCGGATATAAAAGGCAGTTTCTGCGGCTGCAACCGAGACTCCAGGATGGTATGTTGCCTCCCTGGTGCAAGGGTCAAGGATGTCTTGGAGAGGCTGCAGAGCATTCTGGAGAGGGAGGGTGAACAGCCAGTTGTTGTGGTACATGTAGGTACCAACGATATAGGTAAGAAGCGGGAAGAGATCCTACAAGCTGAATTTAGGGAACTAGGAGTTAAATTAAAAAGTAGGACCTCAAAGGTAGTAATCTCTGGAATCCTACCAATGCCATATGTCAATCAGAGTAGAAGGAGCAGGATAGTTAGAATAAATACGTGGCTTGAGCAGTGGTGCAAGAGGGAGGGATTCAAGTTCCTGGGACATTGGAACCAGTTCTGGGGGAAGTGGGACCTTTACAAAAGGGACGGTCTGCACTTGTGCAGGCCTGGAACTGATGTCCTCGGGATAACATTTGCTCATGCCGTTCGGGAATGTTTAAACTAATATGGCAGGGGGATGGGAACCTATGCAGCGAGATAGGGCGAAGTAATATGGAGTCAGAAACAGATGGTAGAAAGGTAAAAAGCAATAGTGGAAGGCCGAGTAAACAAAGGCAAGAAACAAAAAGGGCCACACTACATCATAATTCTAAAAGGACAAAGGGTGTTAAAAAAACAAGCCTGAAGGCTTTGTGACTAAATGCAAGGAGTATCCGTAATAAGGTGGATGAATTAACTGTGAAAATAGATGTTAACAGATATGATGTGATTGGGATTACAGAGACGTGGCTCCAGGATGATCAGGGCTGGGAACTCAACATCCAAGGGTATTCAACATTCAGGAAGGATAGAATAAAAGGAAAAGGAGGTGGGGTAGCATTTCTGGTTAAAGAGGAGATTAATGCAATAGTTAGGAAGGACATTAGCTTGGATAATGTGGAATTTATATGGGTAGAGCTGCAGAACACCAAAGGGCAAAAATCGTTAGTGGGAGTTGTGTACAGACCTCCAAACAGTCGTACTGATGTTGGGGAGGGCATCAAACAGGAAATTAGGGGTGCATGCAAGAAAGGTGCAGCAGTTATCATGGGTGACTTTAATATGATTATAGATTGGGCTAACCAAACTGGAAGCAATACGGTGGAGGAGGAATTTCTGGAGTGCATAAGGGATGGCTTTCGAGACCAATATGTCGAGGAACCAACTAGGGGGGAGGCCATCTGAGACTGGGTGTTGTGTAATGAGAGAGGATTAATTAGCAATCTCGTTGTGCGAGGCCCCTTGGGGAAGAGTGACCATAATACGGTGGAATTCTACATTAGGATGGAGAAGGAAACAGTTAATTCAGAGACCATGTTCCAGAACTTAAAGAAGGGTAACTTTGAAGGTATGAGGCGTGAATTCGCTAGGAAAGATTGGCGAATGATACTTAAGGGGTTGACAGTGGATGGGCAATGGCAGACATTTAGAGATCGCATGGATGAACTACAACAATTGTACATCCTTGTCTGGCATAAAAATAAAAAAAGGGAAGGTGGCTCAACTGTGGCTATCAAGGGAAATCAGGGATAGTATTAAAGCCAAGGAAGTGGCATACAAATTGGCCAGAAATAGCAGCGAACCCGGGGACTGGGAGAAATTTAGAACTCAGCAGAGGAGGACAAAGCGTTTGATTAGGGCAGGGGAAATAGAATACGAGAGGAAGCTTGCAGGGAACATTAAGGTGGACTGCAAAAGCTTCTATAGATATGTAAAGAGAAAAAGGTTAGTAAAGACAAATGAAGGTCCCCTGCAGTCAGAATCAGGGGAAGTCATAACGGGGAACAAAGAAATGGCAGACCAATTGAACAAGTACTTTGGTTCGGTATTCACTAAGGAGGACACAAACAACCTTCCGGATATAAAAGGGGTCAGAGGGCCTATTAAGAAGGAGGAACTGAGGGAAATCCTTATTAGTCGGGAAATTGTGTTGGGGAAGTTGATGGGATTGAACGCCGATAAATCCCCAGGGCCTGATGGACTGCATCCCAGAGTACTTAAGGAGGTGGCCTTGCAAATAGCGGATGCATTGACAGTTATTTTCCAACATTCCATAGACTCTGGATCAGTTCCTATGGAGTGGAGGATAGCCAATGTAACCCTACTTTTTAAAAAAGGAGGGAGAGAGAAAACAGGGAATTATAGACCGGTTAGCCTGACATCGGAAGTGGGTAAAATGATGGAATCAATTATTAAGGATGTCATAGCAGCACATTTGGAAAGAGGTGATATGATAGGTCCAAGTCAGCATGGATTTGTGAAAGGGAAATCATGCTTGACAAATCTTCTGGAATTTTTTGAGGATGTTTCCAGTAGAGTGGACAAGGGAGAACCAGTTGATGTGGTGTATTTGGACTTTCAGAAGGCTTTCGACAAGGTCCCACACAAGAGATTAATGTGCAAAGTTAAAGCACATGGGATGGGGGTAGTGTGCTGACGTGGATTGAGAACTAGTTGGCAGACAGGAATCAAACAGTAGGAGTAAATGGGTACTTTTCAGAATGGCAGGCATGACTAGTGGGGTACCGTAAGGTTCTGTGCTGGGGCCCCAGCTGTTTACATTGTACATTAATGATTTAGACGAGGGGATTAAATGTAGTATCTCCAAATTTGCGGATGACACTAAGTTGGGTGGCAGTGTGAGCTGCGAGGAGGATGCTATGAGGCTGCAGAGTGACTTGGATAGGTTAGGTGAGTGGGCAAATGCATGGCAGATGAAGTATAATGTGGATAAATGTGAGGTTATCCACTTTGGTGGTAAAAACAGAGAGACGGACTATTATCTGAATGGTGACAGATTAGGAAAAGGGGAGGTGCAACGAGACCTGGGTGTCATGGTACATCAGTCAATGAAAGTTGGCATGCAGATGCAGCAGGCGGTTAAGAAAGCAAATGGCATGTTGGCCTTCATAGCGAGGGGATTTGAGTACAAGGGCAGGGAGGTGTTACTACAGTTGTACAGGGCCTTGGTGAGGCCACACCTGGAGTATTGTGTACAGTTTTGGTCTCCTAACTTGAGGAAGGACATTCTTGCTATTGAGGGAGTGCAGCGAAGGTTCACCAGACTGATTCCCGGAATGGCGGGATGACATATCAAGAAAGACTGAATCAACTGGACTTGTATTCACTGGAGTTCAGAAGAATGAGAGGGGATCTCATAGAAACGTTTAAAATTCTGACGCGTTTAGACAGGTTAGATGTAGGAAGAAGGTTCCCGATGTTGGGGAAGTCCAGAACCAGGGGTCACAGCCTAAGGATAAGGGGTAAGCCATTTAGGACTGAGATGAGGAGAAACTTCTTCCAGAGAGGTGAACCTGTGGAATTCTCGACCACAGAAAGTTGTTGAGGCCAATTCACTAAATATATTCAAAAAAGAGTTAGATGTAGTCCTTACTACTAGGGGGATCAAGGGGTATGGTGAGAAAGCAGGAATGGGGTACTGAAGTTGCATGTTCAGCCATGAACTCATTGAATGCCGATGCAGGCGCGAAGGGTCGAATTGCCTACTCCTGCACCTAATTTCTATGTTTCTATGTTTATAGATATGTGAAGAGTAAAAGATTAGTGAAGACAAACGTAGGTCCCTTGCAGTCGGATTCAGGTGAATTTTTAATGGGGAACAAAGAAATGGCACACCAATTGAACAAATACTTTGGTTCTATCTTCATGAAGGAAGACACAAATAACCTGACGGAAATACTAGGGGACCGAGGGTCTAGTGAGAAGGAGGAACTGAAGGATATGTTTATTAGGCTGAAAATTGTGTTAGGGAAATTGATGGGATTGAAGGCCAATAAATCCCCGGGGCCTGATAGTCTGCATCCCAGAGTACTTAAGGAAGTGGCCCTAGAAATAGTGGATGCATTGGTGACCATTTTCCAACAGTCTGTCGACTCTGGATCAGTTCCTATGGACTGGAGGGAAGCTAATGTAACACCACTTTTTAAAAAGGGAGGGAGCGAGAAAGCGGGTAATTATAGACCGGTTCGCGTGACATCAGTAGTGGGGAAAATGTTGGAATCAATTATTAAGGATGAAATAGCATTTGGAAAGCAGTGACAGGATCGGTCCAAGTCAACATGGATTTATGAAAGGGAAATCATGCTTGACAAATCTTCTGGAATTTTTTGAGGATGTAACTGGTAGAGTGGACAAGGGAGAACCAGTGGATGTGGTGTATTTGGACTTTCAAAAGGCTTGGTGTGCAAAATCAAAGCACATGGTATTGGGGGTAGTGTGCTGGCGTGGATGGAGAACTGGTTGGCAGACAGGAAACAGAGAGTCGGGATAAACGAGTAAATTTCAGAATGGCAGGCAGTGACTAGTAGAGTGCCGCAGGGCTCAGTGCTGGGACCCCAGCTCTTTACAATATACATCAATGATTTGGATGAAGGAATTGAATAATATCTCCAAGTTTGTAGATGACACTAAACTGGGTGGAGGTGTGAGCTGTGAGGAGGACGCTAGAAGGCTGCAGGGTGGCTTGGACAGGTTACATGAGTGGGCAAATGCATGGCAGATGCAGTATAATGTTGATAAATGTGAGGTTATCCACTTTGGGGGCAAAAACGCGAAGACAGAATATTATCTGAATGGCGGCAGATTAGGAAAAGGGAGGTGCAACAAGACCTGGGTGTCATGGTTCATCAGTCATTGAAAGTTGGCATACAGGTACAGCAGGTGGTGAAGAAGGCAAATGGTATGTTGGCTTTCATAGCTCAGTGATTTGAGTATAGGAGCAGCGAGGTCTTCCTGCAGTTGTACAGGGCCTTGGTGAAGCCTCACCTGGAATATTGTGTTCAGTTTGGTCTCCTAATCTGAGGAAGGACATTCTTGGTATTGAGGGAGTGCAGCGAAGATTCACCAGACTGATTCCCGGGATGGCAGGACTGACATATGAGGAGAGCCTGGATCAAATGGGCTTTTATACATTGGAGTTTAGAAGGATGAGAGGGTATTTCATAGAAACATATAAAATTCTGACGGGACGGGACAGGTTAGATGCGGGTAGAATGTTCCCGATGTTGGGGAAGTCCAGAACCAGGGGACACAGTCTTAGGATAAGGGGTAGCCCATTTAGGACTGAGATGAGGAGCAACTTCTTCACTCAGAGAGTTGTTAACCTGTGGAATTCCCTGCCGCAGAGAGTTGTTGATGCCAGTTAATTGGATATATTCAAGAGGGAGTGCGATATGGCCCCTACGGCTAAGGCGATCAAGGGTTATGGAGAGAAAGCAGGAAAGGGTTACTGAGGTGAATGATCCGCCATGATCTTATTGAATGGTGGTGCAGGCTCGAAGGGCCGAATGGCCTACTCCTGCACCTATTTTCTATGTTTCTATGTGTTAAGGGATATGGCAAAAGATGGGTATATGGAGTTAGGTTGTAGATCAGCCCTGCAAATCCCATGGGAGGACAGACGCACCAACGTCAGTGTTCTCGATCAGGCCAACATCCCCAGCGTCGAAGCACTGACCACACTTGATCAGCTCCACTGGGCAGGCCAACATTGTTCGCATGCCCAACACGAGACTCCCAAAGCAAGTGCTCTACTCGGAGCAAGTGAGCCCCAAGTGAGCCCCAAGTGGGCAGAGGAAATGTTTCAAGAACACCCTCAAAGCCTCCTTGATAAACTGCAACATCCCCATTGACACCTGGGAGTTCCTGGCTAAAGACCGCCCTAAGTGGAGGAAGAGCATCCGGGAAGGCACTGAGCACCTCGAGTCTCGTCGCCAAGAGCATGCAGAAAGCAAGCGCAGGCAGTGGAAGGAGCATGCGGCAAACCAGACCCACCCTCCCTTTCCCTCAACCACTGTCTGTCTCACCTGTGACAGAGACTGTAATTCCCATATTGGACTGTTCAGCCACCTGAGAACTCACTTTCAGAGTGGAAGCAAGTCTTCCTCGATTTTGGGCGACTGCCTATGCTGATGATGATGAGGAATGAGAGATAAGAGTTATGGAGAAATGTTCAAAGAAAAATGGAGGGGTTTTCACTGGAACAGAGAGGATTTATACCGATTGTAAAATGGTGGATGGTTTTGAGAAGATCAGTCGTGAAAGACTGTCTCTACTGATTGATGAATCAGTGAAAAAGGAGGGCAGAGTCTGAGGATTATCACAAGAAGAATGACAGGGGGGAAAGATGAAATTCTTTCATACATTAGAACAGGAAGTGCTTTATCTACTGAGGCACAATCTGTAACCTAATTTAAAATACAGTAGGATGTGTATTTGAAGAGGAAGCATATCAAAGGTGTCAGGAAACAAGCGAGTAAATGGGATTACAGTGGATTGCTTCAACTGAAGAGCAAACGCAGTGTGGGAGGGGTTATCTGTCAGCCTTTGGCCCACATCCCTTAATACCTTCGGTTAACACAAAGCTATCAATCTCAGATTTAAAATTAACAATTGATCTCACATCAATTGCCGTTTGCGAAAGAGAGTTCCAAACTTCTACTGTCCTTTGTGTGTAGAAGTGCTTCCTAATTTCACTCCTGAAAGGTCAAGCTCCAACCTTTAGTTTATTCTTGGTATTGTTCTAGTGAATCATCACCGTCCCTATTTCCTGGCTCCAATACCCTCTTTGCTGTAGTTTCCATGGTAATCGCTGCAACATTCAATCCCACTTCTCTACAGATGTCAACCAGGTTGAAGATGATCGTTGACATCGGGTTAGCTGGCGTCTCTGCACTCTTGATGCCGACATTTGAAATACAAGCAAAAAAAACAACAACCTTTGCCACATTACCTTCTAATGGTTTGGGGAGGAAGTGTGCAGCTGGCTTGTTCTTCTTCACGTGATTTCCCTTCATAATTTCTCCCTCCTTGTTAAGTCCCAAATACCAACCCCTGCCAGACTGCTGCTGTCGGTACAACATGGATGAGTAGGTCACGTAGTAGTTTTCAAATACTGATTCCTTGAACCTGCATTCGGGCGTGAAGTGTTCCTGTTTAAAAAAAGAAAACGCAATAAAATAATAATTAAGTTGTTACGCCGAAACAGCACGCTCTCATGCAAGTCACAGGAACAGTTGTGTCATGATTCTGGTGCCTTTAACCCTCAATCAAATCCTTCCAAATTGCTTAATGGGGCATTACCGGGTTGCTGTTCATGCGAACTTGCTGTGCACAAATTATCATCATCATCATAGGCAGTCCCTCGAAATCGAGGAAGACTTGCTTCCACTCCAAAAGTGAGTTCTCAGGTGACTGTACAGTCCAATACAGGAATTACAGTCTCTGTCACAAGGGGCAGATTAGCTGTCACATTTGCCTACATAAGAAAGAATAACTACACTTCAAAAGCACACTGACTGTAACACGCTTTGGGATGACCTGAGGAAGTAAATGAGGCAATATAAATAAAGACTTGCATTTATATAGCGCTTTTCATGACGTCAGGACATCCCAAAGAACCTTACAGCCAATGAAGGTACTTTTGAAGTTTGTCACTGTTGTAATGTAGGAAATGCGGCAGCCAATTTGCACACAGCAAGCTCCCACACATAGCAATGTGTTAATGACCAGATAATTTGTTTTTGTTATGTTTGTTGAGGGATAAATATTGGCCAGTACACCGGGGATAACTCCCCTGCTCTTCTCCGAAATAGTGCCATGGGATCTTTTATGTTCACCGGAGAGGGCAGATAAGGGCTTGGTTTAACGTCTCATCCAAAAGACGGCACTTCCGACAGTGCGGCACTCCATCAGTACTGCCCCTCCCACAGTGCAGCGCTCCCTCAGTACTGTCCCTCCGATAGTGCGGCGCTCCCTCAGTACTGTCCCTCCGACAGTGCAGCGCTCCCTCAGTACTGCCCCCTCCGACAGTGCGGCACTCCCTCTGTACTGCACGAAGTGTCAGTCTAAATTTTTGTGCTCAAGCCCCTGGAGTGGGATTTGAACCCACAACCTTCTGACTCAGAGGCGAAAGAGCTGCCCACTGAGCCACAACTGATGTAAATTCCTTCTTTTCATTAGTTGCCTAGCAAACCCTGAGGTCATGAGTTCAAAGTCCACCATGGTAAAATGATGTCAGCAACATGGGGGCAATTTTAACCTAACCTGCCCAGTAGGAATTTGAAAAAATTGGCTTGAAATCATGTTGCTCACAATTAGCTCATGATTTTAACCCCCAGTGGAGATTGGGCGCCAGTGGAGTTAAAATAGAGGTGACGGATGTATCGCTCAATTCTTGCTCCATCGCCATCTTTCCCGGGGTCTGCCTGAAGTAGGCGGGACTCTCAATAGTCGATGCTAATCAGGGTACCGGGATGTACAGAGCACCTTGGTGCCATTTTAATTGCCTACTGGACAGAACATCTTCCAGGGATAGTCCTCTCGCTGAACCCTGGCGGTACAGCACAAGAGGCATGAAAAGGCCAGTGTTAAAATTATTTTTGTGGAGCCAGGAGGAGCAGGAATTGCCCCACTTCCCCATGCACAACTCTCCCCCCCCCACCCCCACCCCCACCCCCACCCCCGCCCCCCGCCCGACCTACCTTCCTGCTGGCCAGAATCGGAGAACAGCTTGGGTTTACACCCAAGGGGGCCGTGAGGCTCCGCCCATAAAAAGTACTCCAATACAAGGGTTAAATTTATGAAGAGAGGTTACACAAACTAGGATTGTATTCCCTGGAATTTAGAAGGCTAAGCGGTGATCTGATCAAAGTTTTCAGGATATTAAGGGGAACAGAGAGGGGAGATCGAGAGAAACTATTTCGGCTGGTTGGGGATTCTAGGACTAGGCGGCATAGTTTAGAAATTAGAGCCAGACCTTTCAGGAGTGAAATTAGGAAACACTTCTACACACAAAGGGTGGTAGAAGTTCGGAACTCTCTTCCGCAAATGGCAATTGATGCTGGATCAATTGTTAATTCTAAATCTGAGATTGATAGATTCCTGTTAACCAAAGGTATTAAACGATATGGGCCAAAGGTGAGCATATGGAGTTAGGTCACAGATCAGCTGTGATCTCATTGAATGGCAGAGCAGGCTCGAGGGGCTCAATAGCCTCCTCCTAGTCCTAAAACGGACCAGGCTCCTGTGGACAGGATTTGTGCCCACTGCTCAGCCGGCCCACAGTTCTCATCCACCCCTTGAGGTCGGCCTGGGAAGCCCCTGAAGTGATTTTTTAAAAAAGAACAATTAGGAAGAACATAAGAAATAGCAGCAGGTGTAGGCCATACGACCCCTCGAGCCTGCTCTACCTTCAATATAATCATGGCTAATCTGATCATGGACTCAGCGCCACTTCCCTGCCCGCTCCCCATAACCCCTTACCCCCTTATCGTTTAAGAAACCGTCTTTTTCTGTCTTAAATTTATTTAATGTCCCAGCTTCCACAGCTCTCTGAGGCAGAGACTGCCACAGATCCACAACCCTCAGAGAAGAAATTTCTCCTCTTCTCAGTTTTAAATGGGCGGCCCCTTATTCTAAGATCATGCCCTCTAGTTCTAGTCTCCCCCATCAGTGAAAAATCCTCTCTGCATCCACCTTGTCAAGCCCCCTCATAATCTTATACGTTTCGATAAGATCACCTCTCATTCTTCAGAATTCCAATGAGTAGAGGCCCAACCTACTCAACCTTTCCTCATAAGTCAACCCCCTCATCTCCAGAATCAACCTAGTGAACCTTCTCTGAATTGCCTCCAAAGCAAGTATATCCTTTCTTAAATATGGAAACCGGTGTCCTGGCAATTATTATCCTGCAATCAACATAACAAACAGATTATCTGGTCATTATCATATTGCTGTTTGTAGGCGTTTGCTGTGTGCAAATTGGCTGCAGCTACAACAGTGACCTCTCCAAAAGCACCTCACCGGCTGCAAAGCACTTTGAGACGTCTGGTAGCTATGAAAGGCACTATATAAATCCAAGTCTTTTTCTTTTCTTTTTTATTTCTCCTACTTATAGCGTCCTGGTTGCTCCAATATTTTATTTAAAATTATTGTATCCCAGCTAGACTTAATAAAAACAACGGAGTCACCACATGTGTTGGAGAATATGAAGCTGAAGTCACTAAACCACTCTAAAGAGATAAACCACTCTGGCAAAATGTATTTAAATATTCCAGTAATTGTAGGGTCAAAACTGTTTTTCCCTTTGTGCTGCTCTGGGGGGGGAAACCGCAAAAAAATTTACAAAACCTAGAATAACAGCAGAGGTCTGTAATGCAGGGTCTAGCCAAGGTTGAAGAGTAGGAGAGAAGACTGGTTAAATTGAGCGCTGATTAGGTAATGCTGTGCTTAGCTATTTTTTTTTATGAACAAAAAGAAAAAAGAAGGAAAGGAGACGCACAATTTTGATGGGAGTTGGAATTCAGAGATGGTGTGAACTCCAAGTTTCAAGAAAGTAAGGATGCAGGAAGAAGAAAGGTGTAAGATGATATATCTGGAGTTTTGAAGAAAGAGAAGAACGTTCATTGGAGCAATGACCATAGCTCTATTAATGCGGGGGGAGGGGAGGGGGGCGATGGGAGGGGATGAGAGAAATGGAGGCGAGAGACTTGCATTTTTATATCATACCTTTTACCACCTCTGGGTGTCCGAAGTGTTTTACAGTTGATTGAGGGATAAATATTAACCAGGACATTGGGGAGAACTCCCCATGTCCTCTTCAAAATAGCGCCATGGGATCTCACATCCACTTGAGATGGCAAAAGGGGCCTCGGTTTAACGTCTCATCGAGAAACATTACCTCTGACAGTGCAGCGCCCTGCACATAGAAACATAGAAACATAGAAAATAGGAGTAGGCCATTCGGCTCTTCGAGCCTGCACCGCCATTCAATAGGATCATGGCTGATTATTCCCTCAGTACCCCTTTCCTGCTTTCTCTCCATACCCCTTGATCCCCTTAGCCGTAAGGGCCATATCTAACTTCCTCTTGAATATATCCAATGAACTGACATCAACAACTCTCTGCGGCAGGGAATTCCACAGATTAACAACTCTCTGAGTGAAGAAGTTTCTCCTCATCTCAGTCCTAAATGGCCTACCCCTTATCCTAAGACTATGTCCCCTGGGTTTGGACTTCCCCAACATCGGGAACATTCTTCCCGCATCTAACCTGTCAAGTCCCGTCAGAATCTTTTACGTTTCTATGAGATCCCCTCTCATCCTTCTAAATTCCAGTGAATAAAGTCCCAGTTGATCCAATCTCTCCTCATATGACAGTCCAGCCATCCCTGGAATCAGTCTGGTGAACCTTCGCTGCACTCCCTCAATAGCAAGAACGTCCTTCCTCAGATTAGGAGACCAAAACTGAACACAATATTCCAGGTGAGGCCTCACTAAGGCCCTGCACAACTGCAGTAAGACCTCCCTGCTCCTATACTCAAATCCCCTAGCTATGAAGGCCAATATACCATTTGCCTTCTTCACCACCTGCTGTACCTGCATGCCAACTTTTAATGACTGATGAACCATGACACCCAGGTCTCATTGCACCTCCCCTTTTTCTAATCTGCCGCCATTCAGATAAGATTCTGCCTTTGTGTTTTTGCCCCCAAAATGATTAACCTCACATTTATCCACATTTTACTGCACTGGAGTGTAAGCCTAGATTTTGTGCTCGAGCACAATCTGTCCACTATCTTCTTCTCAGAGCGGCTGTGATGGGCAGTAGGTGCCCCCTGGCCAACGACATTGAGGGTAAGAAACAACCAAATGTATGTCTGACTCATTGACTGCTTGTAGTATCAAGTTACATTCGATTTTTCCCTTTCAGATTTTACTTGTCTCCGAATCCTTCCCTTTTGTAGGGGTTGATTTCAGAATGCGCTTGTTCTGACGTGTAAAAGGCTCTGGACATGTTGGTGTTCAGGCAGATTGGACAGAACATAATGGTTATCAGCCCAGCGAAGGTAATTGAGATGACACTTGAAACTAAGAATTATTACAGAGCAAAAATCTGTCATACAATTGTAAATACACGAGCTTGCAAGCTGAAAACATACTCTGCACTGCAATCTCGAGCTTGATATATTCTTTACAACATCACAACACACACTTTTATAAGATGGCTCTTAACTCAGTAACTTTTCAGGTGACCTGTCACCTGATGCTTTATTCTTGTAAACAACAAAGGCTGCATTACCACAGTAGTCCACTAGGTGGAGCAGTAGTCCACTAGGTGGCACTATATTACACTTCTCCCTCCTTAATGAAGAAGTAATTATAACAAACAATCATCGTACCTAACTTGTATGGTTATAAACAAAGGATATGGACTTATTTTGCCATATTTACAAATCAAGCTGAACCACAGGTTTTCTGTTTCGAAGAGGATATCTTCACTCTCGAACAGTACCTTCCAAACTTGGTGTTGAACTTAGACTCATTCTAGGCTAATCCTGAGGAGAATTTGTCTCCAAGAGATGCCCTTGATTTACATTTGAACTCTTTACAATTTCAGCCTGTATGACTTGGATTCGGACTTAAATTCTGACTTTCTCTTGGACTTGTTTCTAGTGTAGGCTTGCTACTGGTACTTTACTTGTAATAAGACTATCTGACTCATCAGAAATAAGTGAATCATTCCAACTTTCAACTCCTTCCATATCTGTAGGTAAAATATCAATAATGTGAACAGACCTAACCTCTCCATGATCAAACACCTTGACCAAATATATGCGAAGACCACATATCTTAACCACTCTTCCTGGTAACCACTTTAACCATTTATGGTGATGGTTCTTCACTCTCACCTTCTGATTCAATTTCACACTTTTTTCTCTTACTCTACCTCTATCATGATTCTCTTTCTGAGTTAACTGTTTCTCTGCTACAGACTGTGCCAAGTTTGGCTTTAACATCAAGAACCTGGTCCGTGGCTGTCGTTTGAGAAACAACTCTGCTGGTATTCTACCAGTAGTTATGTGGAGTACAGGTGCAGCATCGAGATTCCAGATTCCTCAGGACTGAGGCTATTCCGGATTCCGGGTTTTCGATCGTCTTTCTGATGTCACGAAGCCGGAAACACACGAGCCCAGGTTTGGGTATTTCCGGATTTTGGAACATCAGAAAGGTGGGGCGGGTCCCCGCTGAAGAGCTGTTCGGGCGGGCCTCACCGTGGAGGGGCTGTTCGGGTAGGCGGGCCCCACCTTGGAGGATCTGTTTGGGTCGGCCCAGTAGCGGAGGTGGTGTTTGGGCAGACCGCCGAGGAGGCCCCGAGGTAAGGGTAGCGGCGGCGAGGTAAGAGCAGCGGCAGGGCCCCGAGGTCAGCAGGGTTGGCGGGTCCGGATTCTGGAACATTTATTGGATTCCAGATGACCCTGTCACCGATCGATCCGGAGTCCGGATTCCAGAACATTACTGTTTCAAGAAATACGCATTTTCGACGCTGCATCTGTATTACGATAAGTAATTAGAAAATTAGCCAATTTGTGGTCCAACGCCAACAGCCATTTCTTTGGATTGGGTCCAACATCTGTTTGATGAGGGCACGTTTTGCAATTTGTACTGTGTGCTCTGCTGCACCATTTGAAGCAGAGTGATACGGTGGAACCTTGGTATGTTTCACACCATTTTTGCTCATGAACTGTGCAAATTCTTCTGAACAAAATTGCAGTTCATTATCTGACACAATTTCTTCTGGGAGGCCATATGATGAAAATAATTTTCGCAAATGATGTAGTGTTTTACTTGTTGTTATTTTCCACATCAGAAATACCTCTACTCACTTCGAATGGCTATCAATCACAATGAACAATTGCTGTCCTTCTAGCTCAGCAAAATCAAAATGTAACCTTTGCCACACTTTGGGAGGCCATTTCCATGGCTGTAATGGTACTGGTGGTGGTTTCTTGCTTACCGATTGACATGTCGTACACTGACTGACGATGTACTCTATATCTTTATCTAGACCTGGCCACCACAAGTAACTGCGTGCAAAACTCTTGGTCAAGCACATTCCCAAGTGCTGGTCATGAAGAACTCCGAATAATTTCGAATAAACTCTTGCACCCGACATGATACAATCTTTATCCATAGACAATTTGATCCTATAAATGAAGAATGGATGAATATCTTTGTCTGTTACCTGCTTTGGCCAGCCATTTGCGATGTAATCATACACTTTTGACATAACTGGGTCACGTTTGGTTGCTCTACCAATCTCTTTGGCTGTGACTGGCAGCTCATCGATGTATAAAAAATAGAATGCTTCTCACCTATTGGGTGTAACTTGTGATGGGGAAGGCAATCTAGACATAGCATCAGCATTAATGTGATCAGCTGATTATCTGTACTCAATATCATATGTATATGCTGACAAATTCAAAGCCCATCTCTGCATTCGGGCTGCAGCTAAGGTTGGAATTGGGGACTTTGGTTGGAGGATTACTGTCAGGGGCTTATGGTCAATAACAATGGTAAACTTATGACTGTACAAGTATTTGTGGAACTTCTTGACCTCAAAAATTAAGGCCAAAGCTTCCCTTTCGATTTGCGCATAATTACGCTCTCTGGCACTGAGAGTGCGAGAAGCAAAAGCAATTGGTCTCTCCTTCCCACTACGTGATACATGAGAGATCACTGCCCCAACTCCATACGGAGAATGTCACATGCTAGCTTGATCTCCTTAGATATTTCATATGAATTAACATGGTGCTCTCTACCAATTGGCTTTTACATTCCATGAATGCTGCATCGTATTCTTCTGACCACTTCTAATGGACCTGTTTTTTCAATAGTTCATTCAGTGGATGTAATACTGTAGCCAAATGTGGTAGGAACTTTCCATAATAGTTCAAAAGACCCAAAAATGATCGAAGTTCAGTGATATTCTTGGGAGTGGGTGCATTTCTAATTGCATCCAGTTTTCCCTTGGTTGGATATAAACCATCTTTGTCTACTCTGTGTCCTAAGTACTCCACTGAGTTTTGAAATAACTCACATTTGCGAGCAGACACTCGTACTCTGTGCTTCTCTAGCCATTTGAGGACTTCATTCAATATGTTATTATGAATTTGCCTATTTGGTGCCGAAATTAGTATGTCATCCAAATAAAATACTACCCCATCAATACCTTGCAAAATCTGGTTCATCACCTCTTGTAATATGGCGGGGGTGGAAGACACTCCAAACGGTAGCCTATTAAATTGATATAGGCCTAGATGAGTATTTATAGTCAAGCATGACTTGGGCTCCTCATCTAGTTCAAGTTGTAAGTAGGCATTTGTTAGATCCAACTTTGTGAAGATCTGACCACCTGTCAGCATTGTGAACAAATATTCTACATTTGGCAATGTATTGGGGACATTACCCTCTAGAACCTGGTTTACGGTTACTTTATAATCACCACACAACCTTACCTTACCATCGGACTTAGGTACAACAACATAAGAAATAGGAGCAGGAGTCGGCTATTCGGCCCCTCGAGCCTGCTCCGCCATTCAATAAGATCGTGGCTGATCTGATCATGGACTCAGGTCCACCCCCCTGCCCGCTCCCCATAACCCCTTATCCCCTTATCGTTTAAGAAACTGTCGATTTCTGTCTTAAATATATTCAATGACCCAGCTTCCACAGCTCTCTGAGGGAGTGAATTCCACAGATTTACAACCCTGAGAGAAGAAATTCCTCCTCATCTCAGTTTTAAATGGGCGGCCCCTTATTCTAAGATCATACCCTCTAGTTCTAGTCTCCCCTACCAGTGGAAACATCCTCTCTGCATCCACCCTGTCAAGCCATCTCATAATATTATATGTTTCGATAAGATCACCTCTCATTCTTCTGAATTCCACTAAGTAGAGGCCCAACCTCCTCAACCTTTCCTCATAAGTCAACCCCCTCATCACCGGAATCAACCCAGTGAACCTTCTCTGAACTGCCAGCATTCCATTGACCTTCCTGATCACTTGCTGTATTTGCAAACTATCTTTTTGTGTTTCATGCACAAGTACGCCCAGGTTCCTCTGGACTGCAGCAATTTGTAATTTTTCTCCATTTAAATTATAATTTGTTTTTCTATTTTTTCTGCTAAAGTGGATACCCTCACATTTTCCCATGTTATACTCCGCCTGCCAAATTTTTGCCCACTCACTTAGCCTGTCTATATCCCTTTGCAGATTTTAGTATCCTCCTCACAACTTGCTTTCCCATCTATTTTGTATCATCAGCAAACTTGGCTACATTACACTCTGTCCCTTCATCCAAGTCATTAATATAGATTGTCAATAGTTGAGGCCCCAGCACCGATCCCTGTGGCACCCCACGAGTTACCGTTTGCCAACCAGAAAATGACCCCTTTGTCCCGACTCTCTGTTTTCTGTTAGTTAGCCAATTTTCTATCCATGCTAATATATTACCTTATATATTAGTCTATAGTTTCCTGCTTTCTGTCTGCCTCCTTTTTTAAATAGTGGTGTTACATTTGCGGTTTTCCAATCCGCTGGGATCTCCCCAGAATCCAGGGAATTTTGGTAGATTACAACCAATGCATCCACTATCTCTGCAGCCATGTCTTTTAAGACCCTATGATGTAAGCCATCAGGTCCAGGGGACGTGTCCGCCTTTCGTCTCATTATTTTACCGAGTACTACTTCTTTCGGGATTGTGATTGTATTCAGTTCCTTCCTACCTATAGCCCCTTGATTATCCACTTTTGGGAAGTTATTAGTGTCTTCTACCGTGAAGACCGATACAAAATATTTGTTCAAAGTCTCTGCCATTTCCCTGTTCCCCATTATTAATTCCCCATTCTCATCCTCTAGGGGGCCAACATTTACTTTAGCCATTCTTTTTCTTTTATGTGCCTGTAGAAACTCTTACTATCTGTTTTTATATTTCGTGCTAGTTTACTTTCATAATCTATCTTCCCTCGCTTGATTATTTTTTTAGTCGTTCTTTGCTGGTTTTTAAAAGTTTCCCAATCCTCTGGCCTCCCACTAGTCTTGGCCACTTTGTATGCCCTTGTTTTCAATTTGATACCATCCCTTATTTCCTTAGTTAGCCACGGATGGTTATCCCTTCTCTTACTGTCTTTCCTTCTCATTGAGATATATTTTTGTTGAGAGTTATGAAATGGCTCCTTAAATGTCTGTCACTGCTCATCAACCGTCCCACACTTTAATCTATTTTCCCAGTCCACTTTAGCCAACTCTGCCCTCATAACTTTGTAGTCTCCTTTATTTAAGCTTAGGCCACTGGTTTAAGATCTAACTTTCTCACCCTCCAACTGAATTTGAAATTCAACCATGCTATGGTCACTCATTCCTGGAAGATCCTTTACTCAGAGATCGGTCATTAATCCTGTCTCATTACACAGTACCAGATCTAAGATAGCCTAACAACAATGGATGGAGCCCAATTACAGAGATCTATCTTAGAGATAATGTTCTCAGTCTCTAGTCTTTGGAGCTCTTGCTCAACTCTCTCCTTGAGTGCATATGGTATGGGACATGGCTTGCAGTAAACTGGTCTAGCGTCCTTCTGTACCCTGACACTCGACTTGAAGCCTTGGATCGGACTACCTGTTTCGCAGAACACCTTTGGATAATTCTTGATGACATCATCCTTCGATGCAAATCTCGTTTCAACACGAAAAATCTCACTCCAATCCAGCTTCAGTGATCCCAACCAATTTCTTCCTAGTAAGGCAGGCTTGTCTCCTGCCGCTACTGAGAGGCAAGCTCAGAAATTGATCTTTGTATTTCACCGGTACAGTGATATGACCTACCACAGGAATTTGCTCTCCTGAGTAGCCTCGCAGCTCTACCTTGGAGTTCTCCAAATGGGATATCACGCAATTTGTCGCAGTATAGCGATTCAGGTACTATGCTCACGGATGCGCCAGTGTCGATTTCCTTGAGTACTTGGATGGTGATACTTTTTGAATCGCTGTTAGATACTCTCATGCTCCTGATGATGTTTATCTCTTTGGCCTGTTGTTTTTCTTCCATGCTATATAGTCTGTGGGGATTTCTACTTATAGCCTTAAAAGTTGGTTTCCTCTTCAGTCAGCATGCCTTTGCAAGATGCCCAGTTTTCCTGCAGAAGAAGCACCTGCCTTCACACATCGACAACTTTGAGTAATGTGTTGTCCAAGGTACCGATAGCATGACTTCAATGTGCTGTTACCTTGGCCAGTTGCTGAGACCTTGGGGCCCAACTGCCTTTTACTTTTAACCTGCAGGCGATTCACCTTGGTTGCCTGATGGCTGGAAATAGTACGAAAGTCTCGGGAATATTGGTCGGCCATATCAATTGATATAGGTGTCTGACAAGCTAAATCAAAAGTCAAGTTAGGGGTTGTCAATAATTTTCTCCTGATTGCTTCATTTTTCATCCCATAAACAAAGCGGTCACGCAATGCTCGGTTCTGAAAGTTTCTGAAATGATAGTGACTGGATAGCTTTTTTATTGCTACAATGTACTCACTGATACTTTCATCAATTAATTGATCTCATATTCCAAAATGCTAACTTTCAGCAATTTCCAGGGGCTCAGGACTGTAGCGCCGTTCTAACTTCCTTAGAATCTCCGTTAGTGATGTGTCCTTTAGTTTGATGGGAGCAAGCAAATTTTCAGGGTTTCATACACCTCAGGGCCTGCTTCAGTCAAGAAAATAGCCCGTTTTCTTTCTAACATCATCATCGGAGACTTCAATGATACAATTTGCGGTGAAAAATATTTCTAGCTTTCACGGGCGCGATGGAATTCACCCAAGTGCCCTGTCATTCTCATAGGCACAGCCATCTGTACTCTGGCAGTTCAGCCAAGTGTGCTTGTAATTTACCTTGGATTTTTAGCTGTTCTGCAAACAAAGGAGCTCTCTAGTCTCTCTATTGTTTGGCTGGAATCATCATCAACAAAAATTGCAGCTAGGGAATCCAGTAATCCTATCCTTCATTGCCAATGTGGTATCTTTTTTACCACATCACACACACACTTTTACGAGATGGCTCTTAACTCAGGAACATGGCAGGTGATCTGTCACCTGATACATTTTTCTGTTGAACAGCAAATGGCTGCATTACCACAGTAGTCCACTAGGTGGAACTATATTACACGAGCAACATCTTTCATTTAGACACTTTACAGCCTTCTGGACTCAACATCGAGTTCAACAAATTCAGACCATAACCTCTTCCCATATTTTATTCCCTTTCATCCCTTTTTTTTAACAAACTCCCCCCGCCTCCCGCCCCATTTTTATTTTTATTTATTTTTTATCTCTCTGTTTCCCAGGACAGCTGGTAATTATTCCGCCAGTCACACCCCATCTAGACTCATCTTTTGTTTCCTAACTTGTGCTGTTACCATCCTAAGTCGGTCCATCATCCTTTAGAATTTTGAACTTGTTCCAGTTCTGACAAAGCGTCATCGACCTGAAACATTAACTCTGTTTCTCTCTCCACAGATGCTGCCTGACCCACTGAGTATTTCCCTGTTTTTATTGCAGGTTCCAGCATTTGCAGTATTTTGCTTTTGTGCAATGGTTTGATGACGGAGTACGCCTCCAACCCGTGATAAAAATCCGAGAGTACCTCCAGGCTCCCAGGCTGCGAAGAGTTGGGGTCTCGGACCTCCAGGTGGACGGCAGCACAAAGATCCGCGGATCCCAGGGACGCAGGCGGGTCGGAAGCATCCCTGGGATCACATGGGCCCGGCCACCCAATCACAAAGGAGCATTCTATTGCACTCATTTATGAAGGAAATCCCCTAATGATCATACAATGTACAGAATTCTAATCATTATAAATGGGCTGATTTGTCATTTTATTCAAAAGCTCCTTCATTGCACATAAGAATATAAGAAATAGAAACATAGAAAAATAGAAAATAGGAGCAGGAGTAGGCCATATGGCCCCTCGAGCCTGCTCCGCCATTTAATGCGATCATGGCTGATCCGATCATGGACTCAGCTCCACTTCCCTGCCCGTTCCCCAACTTTAATTAAAAAAATTTTTTTGATAATTAATTTTAAACATCTTAATCTGAGCCAATATTTGCATAAATTCATTTAAATTGTATGTGCATAATTTTGGATTTTTAAATGTTTTATTTAAGCCTTATATATAATCTTATGTTGACGAAAGCAGGCCCTATGCCTGCTTTTACCAGCTGGAAGGGTTGTGTGGGCAATTGCTGGGCAGTTGTTGGGCAAATCTCCCAACTCTCCGCCAGCAATACTGAGTTTCCATGCGGTTCGGATGATGTGTCGAGGCGAACCTTGACGATTGCAAGTTCCGGATTCCGTGCATGCGCTTGCCGAAACCCGGAGTTGCTGGGCCTTTGGAATGGATTACTGCGGCGTACTCTCCCGCACCGTCACGGACACCGCAATCTCCGCCCCAATATCTCACATCCCTTGTACTTGACGAATCAGAAAAAAAAACTGGATCTGACTCTCCTGCTGCTGTGATTTCCTTCCGTGGCTACAGAACAGGCAGAATGTTTCTCGTGAAATAGAGGAAAGTTTTAAGATAGGAAATGATTTCGCTTCAACGGAAGAATTTCCATGCTCTTGCTTCACCTTCGTATTCTGACTGCCTTTATCGCAACTTTCCGTTTCATTTTATTTATCTCCTCGTCATTGTGTTTCTCAGCCTAAGCTGGGTGGCAGTGTGAGCTGTGAGGAGGATGCTAAGAGGCTACAGGAGGACTTGGACAGGTTAGGTGAGTGGGCCAATGCATGGCAGATACAGTATAATGTAGATAAATGTGAGGTTATCCACTTGGGTGGCAAAAACAGAAAGGCAGATTATTATCTGAATGGTGACAAATTAGGAAAAGGGAAGGTGCAACGAGACCTGGGTGTCATGGTACATCAGTAATTGAAAGTTGGCATGCAGGTACAGCAGGCGGTGAAGAAGGCAAATAGCATGTTGGCCTTCATAGCGAGAGGATTTGAGTATAGGTGCAGGGAGGTCTTACTGCAGTTGTACAGGGCCTTGGTGAGGCCTCACCTTGAATATTGTATACAATTTTGGTCTCCTAATCTAAGGAAGGACATTCTTGCTATTGAGGGAGTGCAACGAAGATTCACCAGACTGATTCCTGGGACGGCAGGACTGACATATGAAGAAAGACTGGATCGAATAAGCTTATATTCACTGGAATTTAGAAGAATGAGAGGGGACATCATAGAAACATATAAAATTCTGACGGGAAAGGATAGGTTAGATGCAGGAAGAATGTTCCCGATGTTGGGGAAGTCCAGAACCAGAGGTCACAGTCTAAGGATAAGGGGTAAGCCATTTAGGACCGAGATGAGGAGAAACTTCTTCAACTCAGAGAATTGTGAACCTGTGGAATTCTGTACCACAGAAAGTTGTTGAGGCCAGTTCGTTAGATATATTCAAAAGGGAGTTAGGTGTGACCCTTACGGCTAGAGGGATCAAGGGGTATGGAGAGAAAGCAGGAATGGGGTACTGAAATTGCATGATCAACCATGATCATATTGAATGGTGGTGCAGAGTCGAAGGGCCGAATGGCCTACTCCTGCACCTATTTTCTATGTTTCTATGCCTTGCTGGGTTTTAAATCGCACCACTATTTCAATCCACACCACCGATTTTACCTCTTTAACAATCTTTCTCTTCACTTAGTCTTTATCCTTCGAAAGTCTAATGCCTGACGTTTCTTTATTCCTTTTAGCTGCTGACTGGGTCTTCTATCTGATCGAACCACACTTACTCGAGAATTCGTTGTAGTCTTGGAACTTGCAGAAGCTCAGCTCCAGCACAATTTGCGCGAACTGCATGAATCAGCTCTTTGGCTGTACAAGCCTCACACAAATCAGCTGCAACAGAAGCAAAACGGCTGCAGTTCTTATGCTGATCCTACTTTAATCTCAGTTCATCAATTGAAAATGAAACAGTACCATCTTGGGGGTAAAATCGATTCAGGAGCACTTGACTACAAGAGAAACCCTGCCCTGTGTATATTCCATATCGCCCAGGCTGTAAAGATACAGGAAATGGAGCCTCAAAGTTCACTCAAAAATATTATCGCCAAACATATCAAAAGGGGGGAGCTGAGGAGAATTGGTTTTGTTACGCAGTGAGTTGTTGTGATCGGGAACGCGCTGCCTGAAAGGGCGGTGGGAGCAGATTCAATAATAACTTTCAAACAGGGAATTGGATAAATACTTGAAAAGGAGAAATTTGCAGGGCTGCGGGGAAAGAGCAGGAGGAGTGGGACTGATTGGATCGCTCTGTCACAGAACCGACATGATGGGTCATAGAGCCTCCTACAGTGCTGTAAGATTCGATAATCACAAGTGAATTATAGATGAGGAAGGCCACTCAATTCATCCATCCAGCACGGTTTCTGCCCACACCATTCCATGTCTTGCTCACGGTGTGAGGAAGGCTCACAGGTTCACAGCTTTACATTGATTGGTTACTAATTTAGACCTGCGACAATTTGTTCTGCTCTCACAGTTTAATTTAAATTGCTTTTCCAGATTCAGATTCTCTGTTCTCCCCGAGATCACCTCTGGCCCTTTCTGTTCAGTGTCCAGTCCCGTGCTCCCCGAGATCACCTCTGGCCCTTTCCGTTCAGTGTCCAGTCCCGTGCTCCCCGAGATCACCTCTGGCCCTTTTCATTCAGTGTCCAGTCCCGTGTTCCCCGAGATCACCTCTGGCCCTTTCCGTTCAGTGTCCAGTCCCGTGCTCCCCGAGATCACCTCTGGCTCTTTCCGTTCAGTGTCCAGTCCCGTGCTCCCCGAGATCACCTCTGGCTCTTTCCGTTCAGTTTCCAGTCCCGTGCTCCCCGAGATCACCTCTGGCCCTTTCCGTTCAGTGTCCAGACCCGTGCTCCCTGAGATCACCTCTGGCCCTTTCCGTTCAGTGTCCAGTCCCGTGCTCCCCGAGATCACCTCTGGCCCTTTCCGTTCAGTGTCCAGTCCCGTGCTCCCCGAGATCACCTCTGGCCCTTTCCGTTCAAGGGTGAAAAGTTCAGGTGTTACCTCATCAAAGAAAAAAAGAAAGACTTATATTTCTATAGCGCCATCTACAACCTCAGGAACTTCCAAAACACTTTACAGCCTATGAAGTAATTTTGAAGCGTAGTCACTGTTGTAATGCAGAAAATGTGGCAGCCAATTTGCGCACAGCAAGCTCCAACAAACAACAATGTGATAATGACCTGTTAATCTGTTTTTGTGATGCTGATTGAGGGATAAATATTGGCCAGGACACCCGGGATAACTCCCCTGCTCTTTTTCAAAATAGTGCCTTGGGATCTTTACATCCACTTAAAAGGACAGACGGGGCCTCGGATTAACGTCTCATCTGAAACACGGCACCTCCAACAATGCAGCACTCCCTCAGCACTGCACTGGGAGTGTCAGCCTAGATTTATGTGCTCAAGTCTCTGGAGTGGAACTTGAACCCACAACCTTCTGAGTCAAAGGCAAGGGCGCTGTCCATTGAGCCACGGCTGACACTCTGATACTCTGGCACTTCTCTGCACTGCCTTCAGTGGTTAAATGTCATTCCTGATGACCAGTGACCAGAACTGGACACAGTGCTCAAGGTGGGTCTGATCAGAACTGGACACAGTGCTCAAGGTGGGTCTGACCAGAACTGGACACAGGGCTCAAGGTGGGTCTGACCAGAACAGGACATGGTGCTCAAAGTGGGTCTGACCAGAACGGGACACAGTGCTCAAGGTGGGTCTAACCAGAACTGGACACAGGGCTCAAGGTGGGTCTGACCAGAACAGGAAATGGTGCTCAAGGTGGATCTGACCAGAACGGGACACAGTGCTCAAGGTGGGTCTGACCGGAACGGGACACAGGGCTCAAGGTGGGTCTGACCAGAACGGGACACAGTTGTCAAGGTGAGTCTGACCAGAACGGGACATGGTGCTCAACGTGGGTCTGACCAGAACTGGACACAGGGCTCAAGGTGGGTCTGACCAGAACTGGACACAGGGCTCAAGGTGGGTCTGACCAGAACTGAACACGGTGCTCAAGGTGGGACTGACCAGACTAGACACGGTGCTCAAGGTGAGTCTGACCACAGCCCGGGACAGTTTGATCACAAGTTGCTCTGCCTTGTATTCTATAGTTTTGGCTCCTTGTAATGCAACATTCGATTGTCTATGTTGATTCCTGCTCTTGTTGGACCTGTTCATGGTGGTGTCTCCGTGTTGAGTCAGTTGTATGTCTAGCTATTTCAGCACCACGCGTAGAGTATGTGCGTTACCTAGTTTTCTTTCCAATGTGTAGCACTTCACATTTGTCTGCATTAAGCTTCATCTCCCTCCGTTCTGACCAATGACATACTTTGTGCAGCTTATAATGAGCCAGATTTTGCTCATAGCTTGTCCCATTAGTTAGACTTTTTCCCCTCACCCTTCAGCGCGACAAATCTTTGCCCTGTAAGTTGCTGAAGTGCGATCTGCTAACGGCTGAGAGGCATTGCAGGAACATAACCCTCCTCATTAAATGTATCCTTACGCTGCTCAGTACAAGCCCGAACTTTCCGCGGCGAATTTAATGGGCAATTGATGCTCAAATGCAGCAACTCCATGAAACCCTTGGAGAGGTTGAGGGTGATCTGGCCTAAGAGCAGTGCTGTAAAGGCACTTACCTTCTCCTCACAGCCGACCTCGCTTCCCTTCAGATGCTTGGGAAACCCACCCAGCCAGGTTTCAACCTGAGACAGCCCGCCTTATTAAAATATTCAAATGGCCAGCCCCCCATCCTGTCCCCCTCCTGTTCCCCCCCCTCCTGTCCCCGCCTCCTGCCCCCCTCCTGTTCCCACTCCTGTCCCTGCCTCCTGCCCCCCCTCCTTCCTGCACCACCTCCTGTCCCCCCCTCCTGTCACCCCCTCCTGTCACGCCCTCCTGTCCCCCTCCCCTCCTGTCCCCGCCTCCTGTCGCCCTCCTGTGCCCGCCTCCTGCCCCCCCTCCTGTCACCCCCTCCTGTCACCCCCTCCTGTCACCCCCTCCTGTCCCCACTCCTATCCCTGCCTCCTGCCACCCTCCCTCCTGTCCCCCTCCTGTTCCCGCCTCCTGTCCCCCCCTCCTGTCCCCACTCCTATCCCTGCCTCCTGCCCCCCTCCCTCCTGTCCCCCTCCTGTTCCCGCCTCCTGTCCCCACCTCCTGTCCCCCTCCTGCACCCCCCTCCTGTCACCCCCTCCTGTTCCCGCCTCCTGTCCCCCTCCTCTCCACCCCCCCACTCCTGCACCCCTCTTGTCTCCCCCTCCTGCCCCCCTCCTGTCCCCCTCCTGTCCCCGCCTCCTGTCCCCCTCCTGTCCACCCCCCCACTCCTGCACCCCTCCTGTCCCCCTCCTGTCACCCCCTCCTGTCCCCCCCTCCTGTCCCTCTCCTCTCCACCCCTCCACTCCTGCACCCCTCCTGTCCCCCCCTCCTGCCCCCCCCTCCTGTTCCCGCCTCCTGACCCCGTCTCCTGTTCCCCTCCTCTCCACCCCCCCACTCCTGTCCCCCCTCCTGTCACCCCCTCCTGTCCCCCTCCTCCTGCTCGCCTCCTGTCCCCCCTTCCCCCACCTCCTGCCCCACCTCCTGCCCCAGCTATTTACAATATACATTAATGATTTAGACGAAGGAATTGAATGTAGTATCTCCAAGTTTGCAGATGACACTAAGTTGGGTGGCAGTGTGAGCTGTGAGGAGGATGCTAGGAGGCTGCAGGGTGACTTGGACAGGTTAGGTGAGTGGGCAAATGCATGGCAGATGCAGTATAATGTGGATAAATGTGAGGTTATCCACTTTGGTGGCAAAAACAGGAAGGCAGAATATTATCTGAATGGTGATAGGTTAGTAAAAGGGGAGGTGCAACGAGACCTGGGTGGCATGGTACATCAGTCATTGAAGGTAAGCATGCAGGTACAGCAGACCGTGAAGAAGGCAAATGGCATGCTGACCTTCATAGCGAGGGGTTTTGGGTATAGGAGCAGGGAGATCTTACTACAGTTGTACTTGGCCTTGGTGAGACCACACCTTGAGTATTGTGTGCAGTTTTGGTCTCCTAATATGAGGAAGGACATTCTTGCTATTGACGGACTGCAGCAAAGGTTCACCAGACTGATTCCCGGGATGGCAGGACTGATATATGAAGAAAGATTGGATAGACTAAGGTTATATGCACTGAAATTTAGAAGAATGAGAGGGGATTTCATAGAAACATACAAAATTCTGACGGGACTGGACAGGTTAGATGCAGGAAGAATGTTCCCGATGTTGGGGAAGTCCAGAACCAGGGGTCACAGTCTAAGGATAAGGAGTAAGTCATTTAGGACTGAGATGAGGAGAAACTTCTTCACTCAGAGAATTGTGAACCTGTGGAATTCTCTACCACAGAAAGTTGTTGAGGCCAGTTCGTTCGATATATTCAAAAGGGTGTTCGATGTGGCTCTTATGGCTGAAGGGATCAAGGGGTATGGAGAGAAAGCAGGAATAGGGTACTGAGGTGAATGATCAGCCATGATCTTATTGAATGGTGGTGCAGGTTCGAAGGCCGAATGGCCTATTCCTGCACCTATTTTCTATGTTTCTATGTCCCCCCCTCCTGCCCCACTACCGCTGAACCCAGAAGTGGGCGGGTTTGAGTCGGGTTTGAGATTTTTTAAAAAGTAATGTCTCACTCGACCCAAATGCACCCATTTTTGGTGGTTAAAAGTCACCATGTTTCATTACTGATTTCCATCAAGGCTACAGGAACATGACTGAATCGTGCAGGGTGCAGCGAAACACAAGCGAGCACGATAATCGACACACCGATTTCACTGAAGCTTTTTGACAATCAATAAACTGTAGGGGGGGGGGGGGGAAATTGGGGTCGTTTACGCCTCCCGTTGGAACCCCGACCTTTCGCCTGGGAGTGGCGCCGCTAAAGACTCCCTTTAAATTCGCGCGGCGGCGGTAAACCGTACAGCCCCACTCCGCTGCACCAGTGACATCATCACCGTGCATAGTGAACTGTTTTTGCCATGGACCAAAAATTTGGGAGCGCCCCCTGTAGCTGCGCCGGGCGGGGACAGCGGCAGGTGGCGAGCGCAGAAAAAAAAAGCGGCGAACTCGGTTTCATCATTTAACGAAGAGTCCGTGCCGCGATCCGGCAGCCCGGCACACCGCCACCACCCCCCCCTCCGCCCCCTCTCCCGTGCCCCTCTCTCCCCCGCCCCTCTCCCCCGCCGGTCCGGGTAGCGATCCAGAGTCTGCAGCTCATCCCTGGCCTTTAATGAAGGGTGGGTCCCCTCCACTCGGCAGTGCTACGCGCTCCAGCGCTGCACCCCGCTCCTTTCGCTTCTGCCCCCTTTGCACCCTACAGGGGAAGTTATATTGCTCCACTTCCTCTTGGGAGGCGGTAACCCCAATATCGCAAGGGGGGGGCGGGACATCCTGCCTGGCGCAGGAACGCTCGCCTCACGACTGTTACTGCCCCCACACGGGGCGCTGTGCAATCTCCCCCCTCGGGCTCCCCAGTTATATTCTTGATAATGACAGACCATTGTTTGATCACAACATTGAGTCAATGCAGCTGTAATTTTTAAAATGTGAATGCATTCTTTGATAGTTTTGTCCACATTGTGTCTGGCTGTAATTTACTTTTGTTGCGTCAAATCACTATAATTAAATTCCTGAAGAGCTTGCCTTGTCTGCAGTACAATTACAATTACTGGAGCATTAGCTTTAATATATTACATGATTGCTGCATTGTATGAAATGATTCGGAATCTTGCCGTTCTGATAGAACAGCGTTAAATGAACACAGGTAATTGTTGTAATCCTGAATGAACTTTAAGAATGATGAAATTGGTCATAACCAACCCAGCTGCCTGACTGTCTAGTTTAACTTCACCTCTACAAATTAGTCTGAATTTGTGTGAACGAAAAAACCATCCCTTTTGTGATGTACTAAACAACAGCAACTTGCCTTTATATAGCGCCTTTAACGTCCCAGGGCGCTGCACAGGAACATAATCAGACACAAACTGATACTGAGCCATATCACCAAACATTCGGAGAGGTACCGGAAGCTGGGTCAAAGACGGAGATTTTAAGGAGCATCTTGAAGGAGGAGAGCGAGGTGGAGAGATTTAGGGAGGGAGTTCCAGAGCTTAGGGTCCAGGCAGCTGAAGGCACAGTCACCAATGTTGGAGCGATTATAATCAAGGATGCTCAAAAGGCCAGACTTGGAGGAGCGCAGATATCTCAGAGGGTTGTGGGGCTGGAAGAGATTATAGAGATAGGGAGGTATGAGAGCCATGGAGGGATTTGAAAACAAGGATGAGAATTTTAAAATTGCGGTGTTGCCGAACCGGGAGCCAATGTAGGTCAGTGAGTACAGGGGGTGATGTGAGAGTGACAAATTAGCTTGCATTCCCAGGACTTAAAACGCAGTCGTTAAAAGCTTCCAATTTTCCAGGATAGTTTTCCAATAAAATGATTGATCTAATTAGATGTATCCTTAGGTTTCTGGCAACTGAAAGTGAATGAAACAGGTCCCTAGTTACGTATGCTCAATGCTCTGTACAGCAGCCATGCATTCTATCAGTTTTCCTCTCAAAATCTTCTTCTGCTCCCAAAATGATCATAAACCTCTCCATCATTATAGGCAGTCCCACTCTTAACATGAGTTCTTAGGTGGCTGTACAGTCCAATACGAGAACCACAGACTCTGTCACAGGTGGGACAGATAGTCGTTGAGGGAAGGGGTGGGTGGGACAGGTTTGCTGCACACTCTTTCTGCTGCCTCCGCTTGGTTTCTGCATGCTCTCGGCGATGAGACTCAAGGTGCTCAGTGCCCTCCTGGATGCACTTCCTCCACCCAGGGTGGTCTTTGACCAGGGACTCCCAGGTGTTGGTGGGGATGCCTCACCCCACCAGGGAGGTCCCGAGGGTGTCCCTGTAACATCTCCGCTGCCCACTTTTGGCTCGCCTGCCGTGAAGGAGTTCCGAGCAGAGCGCCCACCCCAGGAGTCTCGCGTCTGGCATGCGAACTATGTGGCCTGCCCAGCGGAGCCGATCAAGTGTGGTCAGTGCTTCAAAGCTGGGACCTCTTCCCTTATCTGGGGAGGCTTCTATCAACAAGAGCAGGCATTGACAACGAGATCCAACACCACCTCCAGTGCGCCAGTGCAGCCTTCGGCCGCCTGAGGAAAGGAGTGTTTGAAGACCAGGCCCTCAAAACTGCCACCAAGCTCATGGTCTACAGGGCTGTAGTAATACCCACCCTCCTGTATGGCTCAGAGACATGGACCATGTACAGTAGACACCTCAAGTCGCTGGAGAAATGCCACCAACGATGTCTCCGCATGATCCTACAAATCCCCTGGGAGGACAGACTCACCAACGTCAGCGTCCACAACCAGGCCAACATCCCCAGCATTGAAGCACTGACCACATTTGATCAGCTCCGCTGGGCGGGCTACATCGTTCGCATGCCAGATAAGAGACTCCCAAAGCAAGCGCTCTAGTCGGAGCTCCTTCACGGCAAACGAGCTAAAGATGGACAAAGGAAACATTACAGGGACACCCTCAAAGCCTCCCATACGATGTATAAGCACAGTCACACGATCAGCATATTGTAACAGTGTGGAACCTGTTCTCAGCGAACCGTGACATTCAACGTTGGAAAGGACTTGCCAATTTCACACTGAGGAGAGCGCTGGGTTTGTGCAATAACCTGCAGGGGAGGTGGAAATCACGGAATAAGACCATAGAGGCAGAAAGCCCAGCTGGTCCACTCCAGCGGTGTAGGCACGGAGTAACAGAATCCATCCGCGAAAAATCCCAAATTGTGGGGATGAAGGCAATGTTCCCTTTAAGCCGCACGGCTCTCTGGCGATCTCGCGCAGCCGACTCATCAGGCATTAAATGGAAAATCCGCGCACGGGCGTTATTTTGAAAGGGCCGTGTGGCCCGAAAATAATTGGAGAGAACATTGGGTGGGGTTTATTCGCATGGTGTGGGTGAGCACGTCAGGGACATATACCGGGGGGGCCCGGAATATCGCAGTGGCTCCCAGTATAGAGAAGATCAGGAGCACTGTGCTCGGTGATGGACACCAGACCGGAGGAAGGATATCCTGGTCTCGGAATTATATACTGGTACAGCTGAATTCACCAGCATGACTCAGGGGCTGAAAGAGTTAAATTATGAGGGCTGGTTGCAAAGACCAGGCTTGTATTCCCGTGAGTAAAGAAGATTAATGGGTGATCTGATCGAGAAGTTTAAACTGATAAAGGAGTTGCTAGGGTAGATGGAGATAAACTATTTCCTCTGGTGGGGGGTGTCCAGATCAAAGGGGGGGGAATGAGAGGCGATCTTATCGAAACGTATAAGATGATGAGGGGACTTGACAAGGTGGATGCAGAGAGGATGTTTCCACTGATGGGGAGACTAGAACTAGGAGGCATAATCTTAGAATAAGGGGCTGCCAATTTAAAACTGAGATGAGGAGGAATTTCTTCTCTCAGAGTTATAAATCTGTGGAATTCGCTGCCTCAGCGAGCTGTGGAAGCTGGGAAATGGAATAAATTTAAGACAGAAATAGACAGTTTGTTAACCGATAAGGGAACAAGGGATTATGGGGAGCAGGTGGGGAAGTGGAGCTGAGTCCATGATCGGATCAGCCATGATCTTATTGAATGGCGGAGCAGGCTCGAGGGGCCGTATGGCCTAGAAACATAGAAAATAGGTGCAGGAGTAGGCCATTCGGCCCTTCAAGCCTGCACCACCATTCAATAAGATCATGGCTGATCCTTCACCTCAGTACCCCTTTCCCACTTTCTCTCCATACCCCTTGATCCCTTTAGCCGTAAGGGTCATATCTAACTCCCTCTTGAATACATCCAGTGAACTAGCATCAACAACTCCACAGGTTAACAACTCTCTGAGTGAAGAAGTTTCTCCTCATCTCAGTCCTAAACGGCCTACCCCTTATCCTAAGACTGTGTCCCCTGGTTCTGGACTTCCCCAACATCAGGAACATTCTTCCCGCATCTAACCTGTCCAGTCCCATCAGAATCTTATACGTTTCTATGAGATCCCCTCTCATCCTTCTAAACTCCAGTGTATAAAGGCCCATAAAGGCCCATAAAGTCTCTCCTCATATGTCAGTCCAGCCATCCCTGGAATCAGTCTGGTGAACCTTCACTGCACTCCCTCAACAGCGAGAATGTCCTACTCCTGTTTCTATTTCTTTTGTTATTATAACCATCACCAACATCATCACAGGGGTGATGTCAGGAAGCATTTCTTCACACAAAGGGGAGTGGGAATCTGGAACTCTCTCCCTCCGAAAGGTCGTGGAGACTGGGGGTCAATTGGGTAAGGGTATGGAGCAAAGCTGGTTAAAGGAGTGGAGATACGGATCACCCCGATCAGATTGACTGGTGAATTCTCCACCAACGGAAATAGTTTCTCTGTATCTCTCCAATCAAATCCCTTTAACATTTTAAACTTCATTAGCTGAGCCCTCAACAATCTAAACTCCTAGGGTGCAAGAGAGGATAAATGTAAGAATATTTTCCGCATATGTATAAGAACATAAGAATTAGGAGCAGGAGTTGGCCATACGGCCCCTCGAGCCTGCTCCGCCATTCAATAAGATCATGGCTGATCATCGACCTCAACTCCATTTTCCTGCCCGATCCCCATATCGCTTGATTCCCCAAGAGTCCAAAAATCTCTCTATCTCAGACTTGAATATACTCAATGACTGAGCCTCCACAACCCTCTGGGGCAGAGAATTCCAAAGGTTCACCACCCTCTGAGTGAAGAAATTTCTCCTCATCTCAGTCCTAAATGGCCGACCCCTATCCTGAGACCATGACCCCTGGTTCTAGACTCCCCAGGCAGGGGGAAACATCCTCCCGGCATCTACCCTTACAAGCCCTCCAAGAATTTTATAGATTTCAATGAGCTCACCTCTCATTCTTCCTTTCTCTATAATTGTATGTTGTATTACCCTGAGGGTTTGTGCATCTAGATGAAGGGACATAAGAACATAAGAAATAGGAGCAGGAGTAGGCCATACGGTCCCTCGAGCCTGCTCCGCCATTTAATAAGATCGTGGCTGATCTGATCATGGACACAGCTCCAATTCCCTGCCCGCTCCCCATAACACTTTATTTACTTATTGTTCAAAAATCTGTCTATCTCTGCCTTAAATATATTCAATAACCCAACCTCCACAGCTCTCTGGAGCAGAGTATTCCACAGATTTACAACCCTCTGAGAGAAGAAATTTCTCCTCATCTCAGTTTTAAATGTGCGGCCCCTTATTCTGAGACTATGTCCCCTAGTTTTAGTTTCCCCTATGAGTGGAAATATCCCCCCTAAATCCACCTTATTGAGCCCCTTCATTATCTTATACATTTCGATAAGATCACCTCTCATTCTTCTGCATTCCAATGAGTATAGGCCCAACCTACTCAACCTATCCTCATAAGTCAATCCCCTTATCTCCGGAATCAACCTCGTGAACCTTCTCTGAACTGCCTCCAATGCATGTTTGTATTTTGAGCTGAGCGCCAGCATCATACACGCCCAGCTCGAGAGAGAGAGAGAGAGAGAGAGAGAGAGAGAGAGACAGACTCACCCCCTGTGGCTCCAGGGTCTGGACAGGCCACTCACGCTGCCATTACACTGAACATGAGGGCCGTAGTGCAAGGGTACGTCGGGATGGATTCAAACTCAGATCTCAGAAAGCGCAACATGGCAGCAAACTGCAAAGACCCTTTGGCATTGGGAGCTGCTTGGAAACTAGCGCAGATTGTGCTACAGCCCAGTATGATTTATTCTTGCAGTGGGGCGGTGGTGGGGGGCAGGGGGAGTGTGGGCAGGACAAGGGAACACACAGAATTGATCAACAGAATCACCCTGCTTTGATAATAAAGTGCTTGTTCTGCTGACAAAATCCACTGGCATTCAGCATGATAACGCAAACGGACATTAAACTCTGCAATCGTCTGGAGAGGCTGAGGAACTCGAATCAATTAGTTACCATTTTATTGGCAATCATGAGTGGAAAATGGTATTTGATTATCCCTTGCTGCTAGCTTTTTTCCAAACAATTCTTATTGCAGTACCGGGGAGAGGGGAGATTGGAGAATAACACGAATTGGTCTTACACCTGGAGGCTTGTCTCCCCCTCAGAGAGTCGCGAGGTGCTTTTCCGGGTTTGCCCGCTGGTATAGAGGAAGCCCAAACCCAGGTCCCCTCGCGTGGTGGGAGGAGCCATCAACCGACGGTGACGATCCGGGAAAACCAACTCTCCCACCCATTCTTTCCTCTAATCCCAGAAACTGGCTCATTCTTCACAGAGAGGACAGTGGGAATCTGGGGGAGCGGCGGGGGGGGACAAATTAAACATTTCAAAACTGAGGTCACTGGATTTTTGTTGGGTAAGGGTGCGAAGGGATAGGGAACCAAGGCAGGGAGATGGAGTCAAAATACAGATCGACTGTGATCTAAATGAATGGCGGAACGGGCTCGAGGGGCTGAATGGCCTGTTCCTATGTTCCTATTAAGTGGCTATTTCATGTTCAAGGTCTTAGGAGGATTTAAAAGGAGATCACTTTCGAAGAGCTACAAGGGAAGGTCAGTGGGGAGGGGAGTGGAATTAATTGGACAGCTCTACCAAAGAGATGGCACGGGCACGATGGGCCGAATGGCTTCCTTCAGTGCTGTAAGATTCTAAGGCGTTTGGCAAATCATTATTCACGCGTTTCTAAACACAAACCAATGCAAATTGTATCTGTCACCTGTGTGTCTGACGTGTAACATTCGCTGTGCAGAACTAGCATGAGGCTCTGCTTCTGTCACAAGCTAAAATAAGCTCTCTCAAGTACAATAAGAAAGAAAGAAAGACTTGGATTTATATAGCACCTTTCATGACCACCGGACGTCTGAAAGCACTTTACAGCCAATGAAGTACTTTTGAAATGTAGCCACTATTGTAATGTGGGAAAAGTGGCAGCCAATTTGTGCACAGCAAGCTCCCACAAACAGCAATGTGATAATAACCAGATCATCTGTTTTTTTGTTATGTTGATTGAGGGATAAATATTGGTCCCAGGACACCATCACAAAGGGACTGTCCCTTTAATGTAGGGATTTTTTTTACCTTCTCCTAATTATATCCTGTGTGCCAACATTTTCAAATCAGGATTGTCGTATTTTCTGTCAACCTCTGCTGTCTCTCAGACTCCCAGGGTGCCCTGTCTATAGACTGACCAATGGCTTTCATCTACAGCAATCTACATTTACTGCATCAAGGTAATGGTTCCACAACTAAATCACAATACCAGCATGCAAATTACCTTCAAACACATGAAAGATGAAAATCCTTTCAACTCAAGTTATTATTCATGATCGAAACAGCAGAATTAAAAAATAACAAGCTCACAAAATTGAACTTCTGTTCCTAGGAGCACAGGAACAGGAGGAGGCCATTCACCCCCTCGAGCCACAACTGTGCTCCAGACCTGGTCTAACCAGGGCTTTGTACAGCTGCAGGATAGCCCCCTCCCCTTTATATTCTACCTGCGAGTTATAAAGGCTAACCTTCCAACAGTCATTGAATTATTTTTTTGCACCTGCCTGCTACATTTTAGTGAACACTGTATTGTAAGCCCCTCAACACCGTGTGTGAGTGTCTGAGTAAGTGAGCGTGTGTGTGAGGGGAGTGAGTGAGTATGTGTCTGTGGAGTGAGTGTGTGGAGTGGGTGTGTGAGTGTGAGTGAGAGCGAGTGTGAGAGTGTGTGTGTGTGTGTGTGAGCGTGTGTGTGAGCATGTGTGTGAGCTTGTGTGTGAGCGTCTGAGTGTGTGTGTGTGAGCATGAGTGAGTGTGTGTGAGCATGAGCGAGAGTGAGTGTGTGTGAGCATGAGCGAGTGTGTGTGTGTGTGTGTATGAGTGAGCGTGTGTGTGAGTGTGTGTGTGAGCGTGTGTGTGAGCGTGTATGTGTGCATGAGTTAATGTGTGTGTGTGTGTGTGAGGGGCGAGTGTGTGTGTGTGAGGAGAGTGTGTGTGTGAATGTGTGAGTGTGAGTGTGTGAGGGGAGTGTGAGTGTGAGTGTGTGAGTGTGTGTGAGAGGGGAGTGTGTGTGAGTGTGTGTGTGTGTGTGTGTGAGTGTGTGTGTGTGTGTGTGAGGGGAGTGTGTGTGTGTGAGTGTGTGTGTGAGGGGAGTGTGTGTGTGTGAGTGTGAGTGTATGTATGAGGGGAGTGTGTGTGAGTGTGAGTGTGAGTGTGTGAGTGAATGTGTGAGTGAGAGGAGTGTGTGAGTGTGAGTGTGTGAGTGAGTGTGTGTGTGCGCGAGGGGAGTGTCAGTGGATTGGCAGACATATGTTGGGTGAGATCGATACTCTGAGAATAGAACATTTGAATAATCAGATGTGTTTAAGTGATATTCCTATATCTTTAGAAGAGCTATTAATTAGTTAATTTAACAAATCATTTCTTTGAACATTGGGCTTCCAATGGTTTCTGTGTTGATCATTTTCCCCTGTTCCTGTTGCTAGATTGCTGCTGAAGCCACTTAGCGTCTCGTAACCGAGGAAGAGAAATGTTTTGGCCTCTGCGATTCTCTGCTGAGAACAGCTGATTGAAGATGTGCGTCCTAAAGGGGGAGATCCAATCTTGTTAATTCTCTCTGTCTCCTGATAGAGCTTTGCACTGCTGAAAGATTTTGATCATGCAGCAAGTTTCTGAGACAAGCGCTGACAGGCACCTCCCATGGTAAATTACTGAAATGAAAGCTCTTCAGATAGTTTGATCACGATGTAATGTAATCGTTTATTAGGATTTGGCATTATAGTGAATGGATAATTCATTGCCTGCTCGTGAGGAGCTGACACTGTGTCCTTGCACTGTCGGTTGGCAGAACGGGAACTCTCACCACACGTCCAGTAATCCTTTCGCAGATAAATCTTCCCGGACATAACCCTCAGTGATCTAATCTGCCACAGGTCGCTCCTAGGCTTCTGCCGACAGGACATAATTCTCCTCTGTGTTGATGATAATCATTATCCGGAAGGAATTAATATCATTCTAGTAAACTGGGTAAGACAATTAAAGGTTTTTATTTTACCCTCAGCCATATCAGGAGAATCGCTGAATCAGGATGATGGGACTTTAACAGACACGTGCGCCTAGTTAGAGTCAGAGGTGAAAGATCACTTGTTGCCATGGGCGCATTTAGTTTGCAGCCAGCAGTGTAACAACCCAACTTCCTACAAAAAAACAAATTCTATTCCGTATCATAACGGTGCAAAGACCCAACCTGTATTGTACTGTTCAGTCATCTAAGAACTTACTTTTAGAGTGGAAGCAAGTCTTCCTCGATTTCGAGGGACTGCCTTTGATAATCACCCTATCCCAGAACCTGTGCACCACAGTTCTCAGTGCATACACTCCAACATTCGACGCAACAGATGAGAGCAAAGAGGAATTCTACTCCAGCCTCAAACAATCCCTGCCTCGAATCCTACGGATGACAAACTGATCCTCCTCGGCGACTTCAATGTCAGAGTCGGTAAGGACACATACCTCTGGGGAGGTGTGATTGACAGAGAGGGGGTAGGGAAAATGTCTAGAACACAACATTGTCATCATCAACACGTTGTTCTGTCAGAGGAACAAGTACAAGGCTTTGTGGCCACACCATCATTCCAAGCACTGGCGTCTGCTCGAGGGGCTGTATGGCCTACTCCTGCTCTTTTTTCCTATTTCTTAATTCCGAGCGAGGGATCGCAAGGACATGCGCATCACCCGCGCCAAGACAAGGGCCGTGATAGCTGGACGGACCACTGCCTAATCATCATCAACATTAATATATCTGTTGTTGTTTGAGCACTGCACTGTCGGAGGGGCAGTACTGAGGGAGTGCTGCACTGTCGGAGGGTCAGTACTGTGGGAGCGCTGCACTGTTGGAGGGGCAGTGCTGTGGGAGCGCTGGACTGTCGGAGGGGCAGTGCTGAGGGAGGGCCGCACTGTCGGAGGGGCTGTACTGAGGGAGCGCCGCACTGTCGGAGGGGCTGTACTGTGGGAGCGCTGCACTGTCGGAGAGGCAGTGCTGAGGGAGCGCCGCACTGTCGGCGGGGCAGTGCTGAATGAGTCCCGCACTGTTAGAGGGGCATTACTGAGGGAGCGCTGCACTGTCGGAGGGGCAGTGCTGAGTGAGTCCCGCACTGTCGGAGGGGCAGTACTGAGGGAATGCTGCACTGTCGGAGAGGCAATACTGAGGGAGCGCTGCACTGTCTAAGGGAGCGCTGCACTGTCAGAGGGGCAGTACTGAGGGAGCGCTGCACTGTCAGAGGGGCAGTACTGAGGGAGCGCTGCGCTGTTGGAGATGCAGTACTGAGGGAGGCCGCACTGTCGGCGGGGCAGTGCTGAGTGAGTCCCGCACTGTTGGAGGGGCATTATTGAGGGAGTGCTGCACTGTCGGAGAGGCAGTACTGAGGGAGTGCTCAGAGGTGCTGTCTTTTGGATGAGAGGTTAAACTGAGGCCACCTCTCCTCACAGATGGACGTAAAAGATTCCACTGCACCACTTCAAAGAAGAGCAGGGTCAATATTTATCCCTCAAGTATCTGCACTAAATCAGATTATCTGGTCATTATCACTTTTTGTTTGTGGGAGCTTGCTGTGCGCAAATTAGCTGCCGCGTTCCCTTCACTCCAAATTGGCTGTAAAGCTCTTTTAGACATCCTGAGGTCAGTAGTAATAGTAATGACCTGTTAATCTATTTTAGTGATGCTGATTGAGTGATGAAATATTGGATAGGGTACTGGGGATAACTGTCTGCTCTTCTTTGAAATAGTGCCATGGGATCTTATACGTCTCATCCGAAAGACGGCATCTCCGACAGAGCAGCACGTCCTCACCATTGCACTGGGAGCGTCAATCTGGATTTATGTGCTCAGGTCTCTGGAGCGAGACTTGAACCCACAACCCTCTGACTCAGAGGCGAGGCAGCCAATGGTAGCCATGTTTGAATGGTAATGGCTCTTTGAATAGGCATTCATAAACTAGATTACCATGGCAACATCTGCCAGGTAACTCTGAGCATTTTCAACTCATTTTGTCAAATTTGGTCAGGTAATGATGGAAACGAACATTGAATTGACATATTCCTCATGGCCATAAAACACGGTTTGCACAAGATCGTTTGGCTTCTCTCCAAGGACATAAAGTGCTTGCAATCCAAATACTCCCTACTCCAATTGCAGAAACAAAATAGTATTGATTCGCAGCTACTCAAGGAATATAACGCACCATATATTCATGCAGATTTTTGAAACCGTTCTCCACAGCGGTTGAATAATTGAATCCTGATCCACACTTAACAAGATCGAAAGCTAGGATGAGGATTAAGTTTGGATCAGGTGTCAATCTGCAGATTAAAATGAGCAATTAGGCAGCGTTTGCGCCTCAGTCCTTTTCATTACATATTCAGAAATTTGAGCGAAAGACAAGCAACAGAAAACAGCTTCACGAAGACTGGACCTACAAGGCTGTTGAGCTTTCTACCCTGTGGTGAACTCGGTCAATTCATTGCCCTGTTTGCGTGTTGAACACGGAAAGCTACATCACTGGGTGTCACTCTATGTTGGGGTCCCGATCTTGGAGTTAGGATTTATGCTGGCTTAAGTCACTGCACAGCGGCTCAGCAAATTGGATCAGAATCATTTTAAAACCGAGTTGTTCCCACAAGCGATTGTGCTGCATCGTGTCCCTGTGTTGTATCCGCTCCCCGTGCTGTATCCTCTCCCCATGCTGTATCCTCTCCCCATGCTGTATCCGCTCCGTGCTGTATCCACTCCCAGTGCTGTATCCACTCCCCGTGCTGTATCCTCTCCCCATGCTGTATCCGCTCCCCGTGCTGTATCCACTCCGTGCTGTATCCGCTCCCCGTGCTGTATCCTCTCCCCATGCTGTATCCGCTCCCCGTGCTGTATCCGCTCCGTGCTGTATCCGCTCCCTGTGTTGTATCCGCTCCCTGTGTTGTATCCTCCCCCTGTGCTGTATCCACTCCCCGTGCTGTATCCTCTCCCTGTGCTGTATCCACTCCCCGTGCTGTATCTGCTCCCTGTGTTGTATCCGCTCCCTGTGCTGTATCCGCTCCCTGTGCTGTATCCGCTCCCTGTGTTGTATCCTCCCCCTGTGCTGTATCCACTCCCCGTGCTGTATCCTCTCCCTGTGCTGTATCCACTCCCTGTGCTGTATCTGCTCCCTGTGTTGTATCCGCTCCCTGTGCTGTATCCGCTCCCTGTGCTGTATCCTCTCCCTGTGCTGTATCCACTCCCCGTGCTGTATCCGCTCCCCGTGCTGTATCCGCTCCCTGTGCTGTATCCACTCCCCGTGCTGTATCCGCTCCCTGTGCTGTGTCCGCTCCCTGTGCTGTATCCGCTCCTTGTGCTGTATCTACTGTCCCTGTGCTGTATCCGCTCCCTGTGCAGTATCCGCTTCCCGTGCTGCATCCACTCCCTGTGGTGTATCCGCTCCCCGTGCTGTATCTGTTCCCCATGCTATATCCTCTCCCCATGCTGTATCCGCTCCCCGTGCTGTATCCTCTCCCCGTGCTGTATCCCCTGCCCCTGAGCTGTATCCGCTCCCCGTGCTGTATCCTCACCCCGTGCTGTATCCCCTGCCCCTGAGCTGTATCCGCTCCCCGTGCTGTATCCGCTCCCCGTGCTGTATCCCCTGCCCCTGAACTGTATCCTTTCCCCGTGCTGTATCTGCTCCCTGTGCTGTATCCGCTCCCCGTGCTGTATCCGCTCCCCATGCTGTATCCCCTGCCCCTGAGCTGTATCCTCTCCCTGTGCTGTATCCGCTTCCTGTGCTGTATCCTCTCCCCGTGCTGTATCCTCTCCCCGTGCTGTATCCGCTCCCTGTGTTGTATCCCCTGTCCTGTATCCCCTGCCCCTGAGCTGTATCCGCTCCCCGTGCTGTATCCGCTCCCTGTGCTGTATCTGCTTCCTGTGCTGTATCCTCTCCCCGTGCTGTATCCACTGTCTCTCTGCTGTATCCTCTCCCCGTGCTGTATCCTCTCCCCGTGTTGTATCCGCTCCCCGTGTTGTATCCCCTCTCCCCGTGCTGTATCCTCTCCCCGTGCTGTATCCGCTCCCTGTGCTGTATCCGCTCCCCCTCCCTGTGCTGTATCCGTTCCCCGTGCTGTATCCTCTCCCTGTGTTGAATCCGCTCCCTGTGCTGTATCCTCTCCCCGTGCTGTATCCTCTCCCCGTGTTGTATCCGCTCCCCGTGCTGTATCTGCTCCCCGTGCTGTATCTGCTCCCCGTGCTGTATCCTCTCCCCGTGCTGTATCCTCTCACTGTGCTGTATCCGTTCCCTGTGCTGTATCCGCTCCCCGTGTTGTATCCCCTGTCCCCGTGCTGCATCCTCTCCTCGTGCTGTATCCGCTCCCTGTGCAGTATCCGCTTCCCGTGCTGTATCCACTCCCTGTGCAGTATCCGCTTCCCGTGCTGTATCCACTCCCTGTGCAGTATCCGCTTCCCGTGCTGTATCCACTCCCTGTGCTGTATCCGCTCCCTGTGCTGTGTCCGCTCCCCGTGCTGTATCCGCTCCTTGTGCTGTATCTCCTGTCCCTGTGCTGTATCCGCTCCCCGTGCTGTATCCGCTCCCTGTGCAGTATCCGCTTCCCGTGCTGTATCCTCTCCCCATGCTGTATCCGCTCCCCGTGCTGTATCCTCTCCCCATGCTGTATCCGCTCCCTGTGCTGTATTCTCTCCCTGTGCTGTATCCGCTCCCCGTCCTGAATCCGCTCCCCGTGCTGTATCCTCTCCCCGTGCTGTACCCCCAGCCCCTGAGCTGTATCCGCTCCCCGTGCTGTATCCGCTCCCTGTGCTGTATCCGCTCCCTGTGCTGTATCCGCTCCCCGTGCTGTATCCGCTCCCCATGCTGTATCCCCTGCCCCTGAGCTGTATCCTCTCCCTGTGCTGTATCCGCTTCCTGTGCTGTATCCTCTCCCCGTGCTGTATCCACTGTCTCTGTGCTGTATCCGCTCCCCATGTTGTATCCGCTCCCCGTGCTGTATCCGCTCCCTGTGTTGTATCCCCTGTCCCTGTGCTGTATCTGATCCCCGTGCTGTATCCTCTCCCCGTGCTGTATCCGCTCCCTGTGTTGTATCCCCTGTCCCTGTGCTGTATCCGCTTCCTGTGCTGTATCCTCTCCCCGTGCTGTATCCACTGTCTCTGTGCTGTATCCGCTCCCCGTGTTGTATCCGCTCCCCGTGCTGTATCCGCTCCCTGTGTTGTATCCCCTGTCCCTGTGCTGTATCTGATCCCCGTGCTGTATCCTCTCCCCATGTTGAATCCGCTCCCTGTGCTGTATCCTCTCCCCGTGCTGTATCCTCTCCCCGTGCTGTATCCTCTCCCCATGTTGTATCCGCTCCCCGTGCTGTATCTGCTCCCCGTTCTGTATCCTCTCCCCGTGCTGTATCCGTTCCCTGTGCTGTATCCGCTCCCCGTGTTGTATCCCCTGTCCCCGTGCTGTATCCTCTCGCCATGCTGTATCCGCTCCCTGTGCAGTATCCGCTTCCCGTGCTGTATCCACTCCCTGTGCTGTATCTGCTTCCCGTGCTGTATCCTCTCCCCGTGCTGTATCCCCTGCCCCTGAGCTGTATCCGCTCCCCGTGCTGTATCCTCTCCCCGTGCTGTATCCCCTGCCCCTGAGCTGTATCCACTCCCCGTGCTGTATCCTCTTCCCATGCTGTATCCTCTCACCGTGCTGTATCCTCTCCCCATGCTGTATCCCCTGCCCCTGAGCTGTATCCGCTCCCCGTGCTGTATCCTCTCCCCGTGCTGTATCCTCTCCCCGTGCTGTATCCCCTGCCCCTGAGCTGTATCCGCTCCCCGTGCTGTATCCTCTCCCCGTGCTGTACCCTCTCCCCGTGCTGTATCCTCTCCCCGTGCTGTATCCCCTGCCCCCGAGCTGTATCCGCTCCCCGTGCTGTATCCTCTCCCCATGCTGTATCCTCTCCCCGTGCTGTATCCTCTCCCCGTGCTGTATCCCCTGCCCCTGAGCTGTATCCTCTCCCCGTGCTGTATCCTCTCCCCGTGCTGTATCCGCTCCCTGTGCTGTTTCCGCTTCCTGTGCTGTATCCTCTCCCCGTGCTGTATCCACTGTCTCTGTGCTGTATCCGCTCCCTGTTCTGTATCCGCTCCCCGTGTTGTATCTGCTCCCCGTGCTGTATCCGCTCCCTGTGTTGTATCCCCTGTACTTGTGCTGTATCCGCTCCCCGTGCTGTATCCGCTCCCCATGCTGTATCCTCTCCCCGTGCTGTATCTGCTCCCCGTGCTGTATCCGCTCCCCGTGCTGTATCCGCTCCCCGTGTTGAATCCGCTCCCTGTGCGGTATCCTCTCCCCGTGCTGTATCCTCTCCCCGTGTTGTATCCTCTCCCCATGCTGTATCTGCTCCCCGTGCTGTATCCTCTCCCCGTGCTGTATCTGCTCCCCGTGCTGTATCCGCTCCCCGTGCTGCATCCGCTCCCCGTGCTGCATCCTCTCCCCGTGCTGTATCCTCTCCCCGTGCTGTATCCGCTCCCCGTGCTGTATCCGCCCCCCGTGCTGTATCGTATCCGCTCCCCCTGCTGTATCCGCTCCCCGTGCTGTATCCGCTCCCCGTGCTGTATCCGCTCCCCATGCTGTATCATCTGTCCCTGTGCTGTGGGTCACTACATTCACCAGTTGAGAAACCTTCTAAAAAACCTCACGATGAAGACAACAGCCGAGGAACTGGTTGATGCAGCACCAATTTTACGGGCACCTTCACCAACCCCTGCTTGAGACCCGCATTTGCAAACTTGGGTTGCCTCCAACACTACCCCTGCAGGCACCAGGTCAACATGTGGCTGAACCGAGGGGTTCTTAAATGGATACAAACAAACATAGAAATTTACTGCACGGAAGGAGGCCATTCAGCCCATCGTGTCCACACTGGCCGACAAACAGCTATCCAGCCTAATCCCACTTTCCAGCTCTCGGTCTGTAGCCCTGTAGGTTACAGCACTTCAAGTGCACATCCAAGTACTTTTTAAATGTGGTGAGGGTTTCTGCCTCTACCACCCTTTCAGACAGTGAGTTCCAGACCCCCACCACCCTCTGGGTGAAGAAATTTCCCCTCAAATCCCCTCTAAACCTCCTACCAATCACTTTAAATCTATGCCCCCTGGTTGTTGACTCCTCTGCCAAGGGAAACAGGTCCTTCCTGTTCACTCTATCCAGGCCCCTCATAATTTTATACACCTCAATTAAATCTCTCCTCAGCCTCCTCTGTTCCGAAGTAAACAAACTCAGCCTATCCGATCTTTCCTTATAGTGAGGTAATGCATTTGTGGAGGGCTAACAAGGCAAGGGAGTATACAATACATGGTAGGACTCTGAGAAGTGTAGAGGAACAGAGAGACCTGGGAGTGTATGTCCACAGATCCCTGAAGGTAGCAGGTCAGATAGATAACGTGGTTAAGAAGTCATATGGGATGCTTGCCTTTATTAGCTGAGGCACAGAATAGAAGAGCAGGCAGGTTATGCTTGAACTGTATAAAACACTAATAAGGCCACAGCTAGAGTACTGCGTGTAGTTCAGGTCACCACATTCATTATAGGAAAGATGTGGTTGTACTAGAGAGGGAAGGTACAGAGGAGATTTATGAGGATGTTGCCTGGACTGGAGAATTTTAGTTATGAGGAAAGACTGAATCGGCTGGGGTTGTTTTCTTTGGAACAGAGGAGGCTGAGGCGTAAGCTTAAATAAAGGAGTCTACTAAGGTACAAACCAGGGTCCTAAGCTTAAATAAAGGACACTACAAAGTTATGAGGGCAGAGTTGGCTAAAGTGGACTGGGAAAATAGATTAAAGTGTGGGACGGTTGATGAGCAGTGGTAAACATTTAAAGAGATATTTCATAACTCTCAACAAAAATATATTCCAATAAGAAGAAAAGACTTTAAAAGAAGGGATAACCATCCATGGCTAACTAAGGAAATAAGGGATGGTATCAAATTGAAAACAAGGGCATACAAAGTGGCCAAGACTAGTGGGAGGCCAGAGGATTGAGAAACTTTTAAAAACCAGCAAAGAATGACTAAAAAACATAATAATGAGAGGGAAGATAGATTATGAAAGTAAACTAGCAAGAAATATAAAACAGATAGTAAGAGCATCTACATGTATATAAAAAGGAAACGAGTGGCTGAAGTAAATCCCTTGGAGGATGAGACCAGGAAATTAATAATGGGGAAAAGGGAAATGGCAGAGACTTTGAACAAATATTTTGAACGGTAGAAGACACTAAAAACATTCCAATGGTGGATAATCAAGGGAGGGAGGAACTTAAAACTATCACTATCGCTAAAGAAGTAGTACTCGGTAAAATAATGGGACTAAAGCTGAAAAAGTCCCCTGGACCTAATGGTTTGCATCCTAGGGTCTTAAAAGAAGTGACTGCAGGGATAGTGGATGCACTGGTTGTAAACTACCAAAATTCCCTGGATTCTGGGGAGGTCCCAGCAGATTGGAAAACTGCACAGGGATGGGTGTTGGGGCCTCAACTATTTACAATTTATATTAATGACTTGAATGAAAGGACCGAGTGTAATGCACCCAAGTTTGCTGATGATACAAAGGTGGGTGGGAAAGCTAATTGTGAGGAAGACACAAAAAATCTGCAAAGGGATATAGACAGGTTAAGTGAATGGGCAAATATTTGGCAGATGGAGACTAATGTGGGAAAATGTGAGGTTATCCACTTTGGCAGAAAAAATAAAAAAGCAAATTATTATTTAAATGGAGAAAAATACAAAATGCTGCAGTTTAGAGGGACCTGGGGGTCCTGGTGCATGAAAGTTAGTATGCAGGTACAGCAAGTAATCAGGAAGGCAAATAGAATGTTGGCCTTTATTGCAAGGGGGATAGAATATAAAAGCAGAGAAGTCCTGCTACAACTATGCAGGGTATTGGTGAGGCCACACCTGGAGTACCGCGTATAGTTTTGGTCACCGTATTTAAGGAAGGATATACTTGCATTGGAGGCAGTTCAGGGAAGGTTCACTAGGTTGATTCCGGAGATGAGGGGGTTGACTTATGAAGATAGGTTGAGTAGGTTGGGCCTATACTCATTGGAGTTCAGAAGAATGAGGTGATCTTATTGAAACATATAAGATAATGAGAGGGCTCGACAAGGTGGATGCAGAGAGGATATTTCCACTCATAGGGCAAACTAAAACTAGGGGGACATAGTCTCAGAATAAGGGGCCACCCATTTAAAACTGAGATGAGGAGAAATTTCTTCTCTCAGAGGGTTGTAAATCTGTGGAATTCTCTGTCCCAGAGAGCTGTGGAGGTTGGGTCATTGAATATATTTAAGACAGAGATAGACAGATTCTTGAGCGATAAGGGAATAAAGGGTTATGGGGAGCGGGCAGGGAAGTGGAGCTAAGTCCATGATCAGATCAGCCATGATCGTATTAAATGGCGGAGCAGGCTCGAGGGGCCAAATGGCCTACTCCTGCTCCTATTTCTTATGTTCTTATGAGGCGAGACCTTATTGAGGTGCATAACATTGTGAGGGCCTAGATAGAGTGGACAGGAAGGACCTATTTCCTTTAGCAAAGGGGTCAACAAGCAGTGGGCATAGGATTTAAAACAAGTGGTATGAGGTTTAGAGTGGATTTGAGGAAAAATGTCTTCACCCAGAGGTTGGTGGGGGTCTGGAACTCACTGCCTGAAAGGATGGTAGAGGCAGAAACCCTCATAGCATTTAAAAAGTACTGGTTTAAAAAATGGATGTGCACTTGAAGTGTTGTAACCTACAGGACTATGGACCAAGAGCTGGAAAGTGGGATTAGGCTGGGTGGCTCTTTGTCGGCCGGCACAGACACGATGGGCCGAATGGCCTCTTTCTGTGCTGTAAACTCCTATGATTCTGTGAACCGCTGCAAGCTGCCAGCACTAACGCTAAGTTTGTTAAAAGGTACTTACCCGAATGTGGAGCCAGGAGGAGCCAGAGTGACCCCTACTCCCAGCTGCACTTTTGTGCTGGAAACCATTATCAGCTCCTGCTCAGTCCCCTTCCGATCTCCCACCCAACCACCACCCCGCCACAACCAGGACATAGCCAAGAGTCTCAGCTGGTCTCACATAAACGAGGCCAGAGGCCCAATATTGGGTGGCAGGGCCACTATCTAACACCTGATCTCAAAGCTGCCATCTCCGCCAGTGCAGGGCTCCCTCAGTACTGCACCAAAGAGTCAGCCCACAGCAGGGTCGCTAACTCTGGCTCAATGTATTCCTGGAGGTTTCATCATATTACCTCCAACCTCCAACTGCCCCGCCATTGGTCTCCAGACATGCCCATTCTCTTGGTCACCACATTCCCTCGGCCAATTGGAAAGCGAACAGATTCTCCTTGATCCGATTGGATGATTCTGTCTGTCAGTCAAACTGCCTTCTTTTCCCAATCTCCGATGTATTCATAATTAATAAACGAAAGTGCTCAAAGCAAATGTACAGGAAACACACAATTTTTATGAACGCCCCAATGGTTTTCCGCCTGGGCTACTCGGGGCAGTTTCCAGCAGTTTAATCCGGGAGGTTGGGCAAACCGATCTCATGTCCTGGGGTGCAGTTTGCACCCACAACCTTCAAAGTCAAATGCAAGCGTGCTGCCAACTGAGCCAGACTGATACGTGGGACTGAGAGAAAGCAATTGCTCGCCTGCCCCATGTTGGAACGAGGCAGAAAACACCTTCAAATGGAGCCCAATAAATAAATCATTAGAAAATAAGACACTCTTACACTTGGTGGAGATGGCAATGTAAAGTAACAATTTACATTCCTATTTGACACGGAGCTCAGCTTCTGAATGACCGTCTACTTCCACCTCCGTAACATCGCCCGTCTCCGCCCCTTGCCTCAGCTCATCCGCTGCCGAAGCCCTCATCCATGCCTTTGTTACCTCTAGATTCGACTATTCCAATACACTGCTAGCTGGCCTTCCATCATCAACTCTCTGTAAACTTGAGTTCATCCAAAACTCGGCTGCCCCGTATCCTAACTTGCACCAAGTCCCGCTCACCCATCACCCCCTGTGCTTGCTGCCCCGTGTCCTAACTCGCACCAAGTCCTGCTCACCCATCACCCCCTGTGCTCGCTGCCCTGTGTCCTAACTTGCACCCAGTCCCGCTCACCCATCACCCCCTGTGCTCGCTGCCCCGTGTCCTAACTTGCACCCAGTCCCGCTCACCCATCACCCCCTGTGCTTGCTGCCCCATGTCCTAACTTGCACCAAGTCCCGCTCACCCATCACCCCCTGTGCTCACTGCCCCGTATCCTAACTCGCACCAAGTCCCGCTCACCCATCACCCCCTGTGCTCACTGCCCCGTATCCTAACTTGCACCAAGTCCCGCTCACCCATCACCCCCTGTGCTCGCTGACCCGTATCCTAACTCACACCCAGTCCCGCTCACCCATCACCCCCTGTGCTCACTGACCCGTATCCTAACTCACACCCAGTCCCGCTCACCCATCACCCCCTGTGCTCACTGCCCCGTATCCTAACTCGCACCAAGTACCGCTCACCCATCACCCCCTGTGCTCACTGCCCCGTATCCTAACTCGCACCCAGTCCCGCTCACCCATCAACCCCCTGTGCTCGCTGACCTACTTTGGCTCCTGGTCTGACAACACCTCGATTTTAAAATTCTCATCCTCGTATTCAAATCTCCCTGGCTAAACCTCTCTCTCTCTCTCTCTCCACCTTTAAGATCCTCCTTAAAACCTACCTCTTTCACCAAGCTTTTGGTCATCTGCTGTAATTTATTTTTATGCGACTGGGTGTCAAATGTATTTGTTTTGTCTTCTAATACTGCTGTGAGGCACCGTGGGCCGATTTACTACATTAAAGGAGCTATATAAATACAAGTTGTTGTAATTAAATGCTTCTCTTAAACTGTTTGTTACAGACTGGTATGTGAATCGGGCCCCTGATCCATATGCGGGGACAGTGTGTGTGTTTGATTGCAGTGGGAAGTAGTGACGATTCTCTTGCTCCGAAACCTGTCAGAGTGGGGACCTCCAGGGTCTGTATTCCTGACATCCCGACTGAACTGGTTTTATGCAACAATTGAATACTGCGTTGGGTGGATTGTCAATGACTTGTATTTTTCCTCCTCCACACCGGGACCAGAGGGAGTTTGTGAATATTTACCTGGTTATGTGGGTTTGTATCCGACATGGGATCTCAGTGGGGATTCCTGCACGGTGCACTATAGAGGCGACAGAATAAAGCTGCAGGTGATAAATCACCTCGAGAACCGTGGGCTCCCCTGCTTCCTGTGACCTTCTGCTTTGTAATGAGAAGGAAGGGATATAAGGAAAGAAGGAAAGATAAGAAAGAAGGAAAGAATGAATGAAAGAATGAAAGAAGAAAAGAAAAATACTTAGATTTCTATAGCGCCTTTTACCACCTCAGGAAGTCCCAAATCGCTTGACAGCCAATTAAGTACTTTTTGGAGTGTAGTCACTGTTGTAATGTAGGAAACACAGCAGCCAATTTGTGCACAACAAGCTCCTACAAACAGTCGTGAAAGGCGCTATATAAATGCAAGTTCCTTTTTTACATGATATAGTATCATAAAGACAAGGGCCTAGAAATTCGGGTACTCTGTGGTGAGGCCTGTTTCTTGAACAGAATGGCGGCCGCCTCACTTGGGCCCGCCTCCGGTGCGGGACTCGGGGGCCGACGTTAGCAGCGCTGGCTGTTAAAGATCAGCGGGGCTGACTGCCTTTGAGGTCCTACTGGACTTTTACTGTATCGCCAGCAGGAAACTGACCAACTGCCTCGGAACATGGTTCCGATCTTCTTATGAAAGTAAAATTAGGGTATTAGGGTGCAGTAGTGCAGTGATTATGGGCCCAAGTTTCCACATGATTCGCGCCTGATTTTTAGGAGCAACTGGTGGAGAACGGACTATTTTAGAAATCGCAATTCTCCACATTTTTTTTTCTGCAGTTCTAGTCAGGTAGAACAGTTCTAGTTTAGAACAGAATTTTTTCTTCAAAAGGGGGCGTGTCCGGCCACTGACGCCTGATTTGAAAGTTTCCACAGTGAAAACGTACTCCAAACTAAAGTAGAATGGAGCCAGTGAAGATTTTTGTAGAACTGAAAAAACCTGTTCTACACATTAAAAAATCAGGCGCAGGTTACAAATTAGGCGTCCAGAACGAGGTGGGGGGGGGGGGAGGGGGGGGGGAAGGGAACTCATTAAATTCGACAATAAATCCTTATTTATACTTCTACAAATATTATACAAATAAATCTAACCTGAATAAACATTTATAAGCCAAGAAAAGATTAAATAAACCATCTTCCTACCTGTGTGAAAGTGCTTCAGCCAGGGAGAATTCTGCAGCCGTTCGTGGCGCTGAGCGGGAGGGGGAGAGAGAGGGAGGGGAGGGAGGGAGAGAGAGGGGTGGAGGGAGGGAGAGAGAGGGGGGGAGGGAGAGAGGGGAGGGTGAGGGAGGGGGAGAGGGAGGGGGAGGGGGAGAGGGAGGGGGAGGGGGGGAGGGAGAGAGAGGGGGAGGGAGGGAGGGAGAGAGAGGGGGAGGGAGGGAGAGAGAGGGGGAGGGAGGGAGGGAGGGGGAGGGAGAGAGAGAGAGAGAGGGGGGGGGCATCGGGTCGGGGAACAGGAGCGCGGGTCGGGTCAGTCGGGGGGGGGGGGGGAGCGGGTCTCGGGTCCGGGGGGGGGGGGGGGGGGAGCGGGTGTCGGGTCGGGGCGGGGGGAAGCAGGTGTCGGGTCTCGGGTCGGGGGGAGCGGGTGTCTGGTCGGGGTGGGGGGGGAGCGGGTCTCGGGTCTCGGGTCGGTGCGGGGGTGGGGGAGCGGGTGTCGGGTCGGGGCGGGGGAGCGGGTGTCGGGTCTCGGGTCGGGGCGGGGGGGGGAGCGGGTGTCGGGTCGGGGCGGGGGTGGGGGAGCGGGTGTCGGGTCGGGGCGGGGGAGCGGGTGTCGGGTCTCGGGTCGGGGCGAGGGGGGGGAGCGGGTGTCGGGTCGGGGCGGGGGGGGGGTAGCGGGTGTCGGGTCGGGGCGGGGGGGGGGGAGCGGGTGTCGGGTCTCGGGTCGGTGCGGGGCTGGGGGAGCGGGTTTCGGGTCGGGGCGGGGGTGGGGGAGCGGGTGTCGGGTCTCGGGTCGGGGCGGGGGGGGGAGCGGGTGTCGGGTCGGGGCGGGGGTGGGGGAGCGGGTGTCGGGTCGGGGCGGGGGAGCGGGTGTCGGGTCTCGGGTCGGGGCGAGGGGGGGGAGCGGGTGTCGGGTCGGGGCGGGGGGGGGGTAGCGGGTGTCGGGTCGGGGCGGGGGGGGGGGAGCGGGTGTCGGGTCTCGGGTCGGTGCGGGGCTGGGGGAGCGGGTGTCGGGTCGGGGCGGGGGGGGGGGAGCGGGTGTCGGGTCGGGGCGGGGGAGCGGGTGTCGGGTCTCGGGTCGGGGCGAGGGGGGGGAGCGGGTGTCGGGTCGGGGCGGGGGGGGGGTAGCGGGTGTCGGGTCGGGGCGGGGGGGGGGGAGCGGGTGTCGGGTCTCGGGTCGGGTCGGGGTGGGGGAGCGGGTGTCGGGTCTCGGGTCGGGGCGGGGGGGGGGTAGCGGGTGTCGGGTCGGGTCGGGGCGGGGGGTGGGGAGCGGGTATCGGGTCGGAGCGGGTGTCGGGTCGGGTCTGGTCGTTGGGGGGGTGGGGGGGGGGGAGCGAGTGTCGGGTCTGGTCAGGCGGGGAGCAGGAGTTGGCCGTGGGAGGAGCCCCAGTGAGGTCATTGGGCCAGGGCTAGGGGCTGCGTGCTTCGGGCCCCTCCCACACAGTTCGGCGCCTGGAGCTACTGCACTTGCGTGCCGACTGTAGCGCGCATGTTCAGAGGTCCCGGCACTGTTTTCAGCACCGGGACCTGGCTCCGCCCCCCCACAGCTCGTGCTGGCTGCGCCGAGGGCCAGAGGACCTGTAAGTAGGTGCAGAATACCGAGGATTTTTTTAGGCGCCGTTTTAGGCGCGAAAAATGGGCACCCAGCTCGAAGGGGCGCCCGTTTTTTTTCTTGTGGAAACTTGGGCCCTATGTTACTGGACTTGTAATCCAGCGGCCTGAATTAATGATCCAGAGACATGAGTTCAAATCCCATCACGGCACCCAGGAAATTTATATTCAGTCAGTCAGTTAAATAAATCTGCATTACAAAGCTAGTATCAGTAATGGTGACCCAACTGGTTCACTAATGTCCTGGAAATCTGCCATCTTTACCCGGTCTGGGCCTACATGTGACTCCAGACCCACAGCAATGTGGTTGACTCTTAACTGCCCTCTGAAATGGCGCAGCGAGACACTCAGTTGTACCAAATCTCTGAGGCAAAGTCAGCACTGTGTGGGAGCAGCAGAGTTAGTCTCCAGTCATCTTGGTTAACCCTTGCCACTGGACCAAGACCTAGCTCTGTCAAGCCCGTGTGGTGGCTGGTGTGCAACGCCCACCCCACGTTAAAACAATCCACGCACAGGCATCTTCCACCCTTCGACATGTAGTTCAGGATCTGGAATATCGGGTCCTTCAGTGAAACACCTGTGAACTCATCCCTTTTTTGGTGAGGAAGCAAGTCATCCTCGTTTCGAGGGACCGTCTACGATGATGAAGACTGAGCGAGTATCATCAACCACACGGAATGCAGCGGCTCACCACCACCTTCTCAGGGTGATTAAGAATGGGCAATAAACGCTGCTCTTGCCAGCGATGCCCACATCTCAGGAATGAATAAATAAAAAAAAATCTTATCTTATGGTATAATTTTCTCTAAGGTTCTATGCAAGGCCGACTAAGATCATAGAAACTGACGTGCGATCGTTAACTTCACCGCACAACACTGGGCCCATTAATAAATGCCTAAGAATCACTTCTGAGTTTAAGTTACAATAGTCTCACTGATTAAGTGGATAATTGATTATCACAGCAATGTCACGTATAATCCACCCTCCTGTACAAACACAATAGATCCCATTCCCGGGTCCCAGCAAGTGTGAGTCATTTCTGTACGTTTCTGACAAATAATATCTAAGTATTTTTCATAAGAAGGAAGCACATAAAATTAAAAGAAAGGGAAAAAGACAGAAAGAAAGAAAGAACAACAACTTGAATTTATATAGCGCCTTTAACCCAGGAAAAGGTCCCAGCGTGCCCGATGCCCTCAATAAAAAAGCCTCGCAGCACCTTTTTTGAACAAGTTCCCACTGGTTCTATAGTTTAGTTCCACTCCAGCGGGGAGCTTGTTGAGAGTGAGCTGGAGCATGGCAGCGAGGAAGATCGAGAAGAGTGTCAGTACAATGACGCAGCCCTGCTTGACCCCAGTCCAGACGTAGGTTGGGTCTGTGGTGGATCCGTTGGTCAGAATCACAGATTGCATGTCATCGTGGAGCAGGCGGAGGATGGTGACACACTTTTGGGGGCAGCCAAAATGGAGGAGGACGCTCCATAGTCCCTCATGGCTGACAATGAAAAAGGCCTTTGTGAGGTCAAAGAAAGCTCTGTACAAGGGTTGGTGCTATTCCCTGCATTTCTCTTGGATCTGCCACGAGGTGAAGGTCATGTCCATTGTACCCTTTAGTGGACGGAATCCGCATTGCAACTCTGGGAGGAGCTCTTCAGCCACAGGAAGAAGACGACTGAGGAGGATTCTTGCGATGACTTTCCCGGTGGTCGACAGCAGGGAGATTCCACTGTAGTTACTACAGTGGGACTGGTCCCCTTTATTGAAGATGGTCACGATTACGGCATCTCTGAGATCTTCTGGCATGCTCTCCTCCTTCCAGATAAGGGAGATGAGGTCATGCATTCATGCCAATAGTGCTTCTCCACCATATTTTAGTACATCAGCCGGGATTCCATCTGCTCCTGATAGCTTGTTATTCTTGAGCTGGCCTTTTCGGATGGCCTTTTCTACCTCGTGCCGGGCTGGGATTTTGCTGAGATGGTGGCGGGTAGCATGCTGCAGGATGGAGTCGAGGACACTCGTGTCAAAGGCAGAGTCTCGGTTAAGGAGATCTTCGAAGTGTTCCTTCCAGCGGGTCCTGACTGCCTCCGTGTCCTTACTGAGTGTCTCCCCGTTCTTGGCCAGCAGTGGGGTGGGGCCTTGGGTGCTTGGGCCGTAGGTGGTCTTGACTGTGGTGAGGAATCCTCGCACGTTGTGGTTGTCGGCTAACTGCTGGATCTCCTGTGCTTTCTCCACCCACCATCTGTTCTTTAGGTCGCAGGTTTTTTGTTGGACCTCAGCCTTCAGCTGCTTGTAGAGCTGCTTTGCTGCTCCCGAGTTGGGTTGCTGTTTTAACTTCAGTTCTCGTCAAATCAGTCCTGGTGTTTCCTGGTCGAGTGGCCAAGTGTCTCTTTGCAGGCGCTGGTTATGGAGGCCTGGAGGGCACATCAGACACTGTGGGTACAGTGGGCTCAGGTGACCAAAAGCTTGGCGAAAGAAGCCGTTTTTAAGGAGCGTCTTAAAGGAGGAGAGAGAGGTAGAGAGGCAGAGAGGTTTTGGGAGGGAGTTCCAGAGCTTGGGGCCCAGGCAGCTGAAGGCGCGGCCACCGATGGTCGAGCGATTATAATCAGGGATGCTCAAGAGGGCAGAATTAAAGGAGCGCAGATATCTCGGGGGTGGGGGTGGGGGGGGAGGTTGTGGGGCTGGAGGAGATTACAGAGATAGGGAGGGGCGAGGCCATCGAGGGATTTGAAAACAAGGATGAGAATTGTATAATTGCAAAGGAAAGAGAAAGAGAGAAAGAAAGGACAAAAGGTGGAATTTGCATTTATATTCATCCTGCAGAAACGCTTTATTATTTTGAAAACCTAGGTTGGCTCTCTTGTCAGTGTTCTCTACTCCAATGGGAAAAACTCCAGGTTCCTCAAGTGCTGCTCATAAATATAATGCCCCATTCTTGGCATCATCCCTCTACACTCTCTATGGATTTAATGTCCTTTCTATAATGGGGTGCCCAAAACTGCACCCAGTACTCTACCCGTGACTTTATCATCAATTCATACAAAACTCTTCAATCCACTCCAGGACTTGAGACCCTAATCCAGGCTGACACTCCCAGTGCAATACCGAGGGAGCGCTGAACTGTCGGAGGGGCAGTGCCGAGGGAGCGCTGGACTGTCGGAGGGGCAGTACCGAGTGAGCGCTGCACTGTCGGAGGGGCAGTACCGAGGGAGTGCTGCACTGTCGGAGGGGCAGTGCCGAGGGAGCGCTGGACTGTCGGAGGGGCAGTACCGAGTGAGCGCTGCACTGTCGGAGGGGCAGTACCGAGGGAGCGCTGCACTGTCGGAGGGGCAGTACCGACGGAGTGCTGCACTGTTGGAGGGGCAGTACCGAGGGAGCGCTGCACTGTTGGAGGGGCAGTACCGAGTGAGCACTGCACTGTCGGAGGGGCAGTACCGAGGGAGCGCTGCACTGTCGGAGGGGCAGTACCGACGGAGTGCTGCACTGTTGGAGGGGCAGTACCGAGGGAGTGCTGCACTGTTGGAGGGGCAGTACTGAGGGAGCGCCGCACTGTCGGAGGGGCAGTACTGACAGAGTGCCGCACTGTCGGAGGGGCCGTCTTTCAGATGAGACATTGAACCGAGGCTCCGTCTGCTCTCTCAGGTGGATGTAAAAGATCCCACGGCACATTCGAAGAAGAGCAGGGGAATTCTCCCCAGTGTCCTGGGGACAATATTTATTCCTCAACCAACATCACTAAAACAGATTATCTGGCCATTATCACATTTCTGATTGTGGGAGCTTGCAGTGCGCAAATTGCTTGTAGCGTTTGTTATGTTACAACGCTGGCTACACTTCAAAAAGAACTTCAATGGCTGTAAGGTGCTTTGGGACTTCTTGAGGTCATGAAAGGTGCTATAGAATGCAAGTTATTTATTTCATTCAATACAGTTAAGGTATACATAGACAGGCCTGTTAGTGCTGCATCTTTTGAAACTGCTTGAGCTGGTAAGAGAAGGTTTGCATAACTTACTTGTATCTCTGTCACTCATAAATCTTTGATCTCTCACACTTGGCAAACATCCTGCACAAATATTGCTGTGGGTGCTTTCTCCTCAGCAAATCTCCACCTGCTCTTAAAATGCACTCAAGTATTCTGGTTATCATTGTTCAATTTTTGTTTTGGATGAGTGTAGATAGATAATAGCTTTATTAATCACAGCTTTTCAGCCCCTGCGCTTAATTGTAAAAGTGCATAAAGTATGAGCGATGAAGCATCAGCGATTATTAAAAGGGCCGGCGCATGAAATATCATCCTGAGCCAGGCCTCCTGGAGGGTGGGGGTGAACAGACTGAATCCATACAGCTACTAATGCACAAACATTTCCCCTTCTGTCATTTGATTCAGTGATCTACAGGCAGTCAGAAATCTGCATGAACCCATGGACATTACACGCATCACTTTGCATCACTTCATGTAGAAAAGGGTTTGTAGGAACGTTTAAAATTAAGGGCAATTACAAAATTGAAAAGGGTTTTAACAATGGGTAATTTTAAGAATTCAGGGCGAAGCAAGTGACTATGGTGAAATGAATAGCAAGGGGCCGAAAGGTATTTAACTCTCAAATATTCCTGTGTGCTGATTTTCTCTCTGTCCCTGCGAGCTATCTTTGTGCAGACCAATTAAAGCTGCATTCTCAAAGTACAGCGGTGTTGAACAGCTCAGGTCCTACAAATAATCTTGGAGACAAGAGTAAATGTTACTTTTTTTCTGTTTCTAACACCAATGGCCTGGATTTTCGACGATGATATTTTTGGGGCGATAATGATGGCGGAGGGAAAGTTAGCGCCCGGGAACAGTTTGCGCCTCAGTCGGTAAGTTTGGGCAGCTGAGTCAGGGGCGCAGCGCTAAAGGAGGCATTGTACACCCCTCGTGGGGCGTTACCGTGGGAAACTCCTGAGCTAAAGAGACAGGCCGGAAGCGCTCCGAGAGACACCTGGGAGGAGGAGGGAGGGAGGGGAACCTTAAAAAATACCACATTCCCAAAACATAGCCCATGCCAGCACAGCACAAGTTGCTAAAAACATTAAAAGAACAAACAATCGCACTTACCTCAGGAGTCCATCACTCAGCTGTCCACCGACGGGATGGTGGGACGGCCCTGATTTCCCGGGTGGTCACTGCGGGGCGCACTGCGGGGCGGACGGGTTGGGCAGGAGCACAAACTCGCGCCGGTGTCGCAAGCAGGGGCGTTGCACACCGGGCGCAGCTCTTCCGGGCGGTGCTGCTCCGCGCCGCCGCTAAACCGGACCCGAGGATCGCCGCGGGGCGCTGGAGGCTGGCCGCCCGCCCAGAACACATCACCCCCGTCATTGCCGCCGCTCCGGGGCTGAAAACGGAGCGCAGAGGTCCCGAAAATCCAGCCCCATGAGTGTAATATAAAAAAAAGTGGGATGAACGCATATTTGCTGAATTCCTTCAAGCGAGAGCTGGACACGTTTCTGGCTGGAGTGGGGATCATCTTTCACAGAAAGTCGATGTAATGTATTTTCTTCATAGGTTCTTTGCTTAAGAATTTATAGCAACACATTGCTGTTAAGAACTAGTTGGTTTATTAACAAAGGTTTAACAATCACACGACACATTACCAGTTCATCCACCAGGCTCACAACTGCATACCTCATCGTGGATCCCCTGAACCCAACTCTGACTGGTGTTTTATAAGAACATAAGAAATAGGAGCAGGAGTAGGCCATACGGCCCCTCGAGCCTGCTCCGCCATTTAATATGATCATGGCTGATCCGATTATCGACCCAGCTCCACTTCCCTGCCTGCTCCCCATAACCCCTTATCCCGTTATCGGTTAAGAAACTGTCTATCTCTGTCTTAAATTTATTCAATGTCTCAGCTTCCACAGCTCTCTCGGGCAACGAATTCCACAGGTTTACAACCCTCTGAAAGAAGAAATTCCTCCTCATCTCAGTTTTAAATGGGCGGCCCCTTATTCTAAGATCATGCCCCCTAGTTCTAGTCTCCCTTATCATTGGAAACATCCTCTTTGCATCCACCTTGTCAAGCCCCATTATTGAGTCGGGTGGAGTTGGGGTGGGGGTGAGGTGTGGAGTGTTTGTATCCTGATGCACAAGGCTTCACATTTTCATGAGACAGGCTGGGATGAACCAGAGGGTCTTTTCCAGTCCGTCAGTTTTTGTCTGCTTGTACGTAAGCAAACACGAAATGAGAGATTGTTTGTCCTGTTAGCCTTCTTTCACAGACCTTCTATAAACCGTCCGTAATGGACTCTATCCAAAACATTTAGGGATGTGTTTTCCCACTGGCACTGTTTCCATCGGCATACACATACTAGAATTCCTCTGTGTACTTTTTATCTTTTACTTTAACTGCATTGACACCTGCAATAAAAGAACAGGTGGAGGAATTTTAGCAAAAGTCCCTTAACTGTTCATATGAGAACAGCACCCATTAGAAAAGATACACTTTAGGGATGTACAGGCTGTGATTTTGCAAGATGCACTGCCTGTGCACGTAAAAGGTTACTGCACAAGATAAAAGTTCACGGGGTTGGGAGTAATATATTAGCATGGACAGAGGATTGGCTAACTAACAGAGAACAGAGAGTCGGGATAAATGGTTCATTCTCTGGTTGGCAACCAGTAACTAGTGGGGTGCCGCAGGGATCAGTGCTGGGATCCCAACTATTTACAATCTATATTAATGACTTGGAAGAAGGGACTGGTGTAACATAGCCAAGTTTGCTGACGATACAAAGATGGGAGGAAAAGCAATGTGTGAGGAGGACACAAAAAATCTGCAAAAGGACATAGACAGGCTAAATGAATGGGCAAAAACTTGGCAGATGGAGTATAATATTGGAAAGTGTGAGGTCATGCACTTTGGCAGAAAAAAATCAAAGAGCAAGTTATTATTTAAGTGGAGAAATATTGCAAAGTGCCACAGTACAACGGGACCTGGGAGTACTTGTGCATGAAACACAAAAGGATAGTATGCAGGTACAGCAAGTGATCAGGAAGGCCAATGGTATCTTGGCCTTTATTGCAAAAGGGATGGAGTATAAAAGCAGGGAAGTTTTGCTACAGTTGTACAGGGTATTGGTGAGGCCACACCTGGAATACTGCGTGCAGTTTTGGTTTCCATATTTACGAAAGGATATACTTGGTTTGGAGGCAGTTCAGAGAATGTTCACTAGGTTGATTCCGGGGATGAGGAGATTGAGTAGGTTGGGCCTCTCCTCATTGGAATTCAGAAGAATGAGGTGTGATTTTATTGAAACATATAAGATTATGAGGGGGCTTGACAAGGTGGATGTAGAGAGGATGTTTCCACTGAAGGGGGAGACTAGAACTAGGGGGCATGATCTTAGAATAAGGGGCCGCCCATTTAAAACTGAGATGAGGAGAAATTTCTTCTCTCAGAGGGTTGTAAATCTATGGAATTCGCTGCCTCAGAGAGCTGTGGAAGCTGGGACATTGAATAAATTTAAGACAGAAATAGTTTCTTAAATGATAAGGGGATAAAGGGTTATGGGGAGCGGGCGGGGAAGTAGAGCTGAGTCCATGATCAGATCAGCCATCATCTTATTGAATGGTGGAGCAGGCTCGAGGGGCCGTATGGCCTATTTCTTATGTTCTGATGTGAGCAATGCGCTATGTTGGGAGTCTCAGATTGTGGAACCTTCTATGCGCTCTCCTGAGGGCAAGTTGTGCAAACTCTCTCCCTGTAATGCCCCCCTGCTCACTCAATCAGGCAAAGCTGCAGAAAACCCATCAAAATTTTACTGTCTGGAGCAGATGCCTTCTTTGGCATGATGCATCCGAGCTTGTAACAGCCTTTGGAGCCAATATATGTCACACAGCATTGACTGTACTTGTCTGTACCAATCACAACCATCAATCATGCTCTTTACGTCAAAATCCAGCCAGCTTGCTTTTCGAGCTGTTAATCAACACAGGTATCAATAGTTTGGCAGTGATCTGATCCCACACAGGCACAACTGTGCGAGTAAATAAACCCTTCGCAGTCAAGCCTTCCGTGATCATCAATCTTACACTGGTGTCTGTTGATTCTGGGGCTCACAATACACGCTCAATAACTTGCTTATCCCTGCCACTGTCCAGACATCTCGACATTTCAACAACCTAGCTCATGCAGCCTCACGATCGTTTCGCTTACGAAAGCACAAAACAAGCTCAGCAAGTCTCCAGGATTTACCGCCCAAAGCCCAGAATCTTTCTGTTGCTCCAAACCTTCTCCAACCCGATAGCCTTTCAAAGTCAGGGCGCCCAATGTACTCTTTCACAGAGCCGGCACATGCACGATGGGAGGAATGGCCTCCTTCTGTGCTGTGTGCTGCTCTGATTCACACAATGCTCCAGATATGATCTCATTAATTACACATATTAAGCTTTGGGTAACTTATTGGGTTCAGAGTCAAATAAAAAGAAAGACTTGCATTTATATAGTGTCTTTCATGACCTCAGGACGTCCCAAAGCGCTTTACAGCCAATGAAGTACGTTTAAAAAAAAAGTGTAGTCACTGTTGTAATGTGGGAAACGCGGCAGCCAATTTATGCACAGCAAGCTCCCACAAACAGCAATGTGATAATGACCAGATAATCTGTTGTAGTGATGTTGGTTAGGGGATAAATATTGCCCAGGATATCAGAGAGAAGTCCCCTGCTCTTCTGTGAAATAGTGGCCATGGGATCTTTCACATCCACCTGAGTGAGCAGATGGGACTTCGATTAACGTCTTATCTGCTCTTGAGATGTATTCCAAAGTACGTTTGGTTGTTACCAGCTTCATGTTGACTAGAAATTCCAGTGATGAATTCACAGTCGCACCTTAATACATTCCCACATTCGATAATGATCATCCCTTAATCCCAATTTCCCATTTCCTATAACGGCCCACCTAACTTTGCATTTATCTATGGTGCAATCCATTAGCCCGTTAATTCATTGAGTCAGGTCCATTTTGATGCTATCGATGTCTCTTACATTTGTCGCCTGGTTTGGTGCCACCAGCGAATGTTATCTTACAATAAGTATTCTACCCCTGATCATTTATACATAGTGTGGAGCACAGAGGCCCCAGAATAGGTCCCCGGGGAGTTCCGTTACTCACTGTCGCAGCTGGAGGTTCTTTCCATTATCTCACTTCTTGTTTCCTAATGCCATTCGCTAATTTTCTGTCAATTCCATGAGCCTTAATTTTCTTTATATGCCATGTAAACTCATCAACTCAGATGGAACCATGCAACAAGGTTCAATAAAGGATGTAATGATAAACCCAGCAACTACAGGCCGGTCAGTTTAACCTCGGTAATGGGGAAGCTTTTAGAAATAGTGATCAAGGACAAAATTAACAGTCATGTGAACAATGTGGATTAATTAAGAAAAGACAGCACGGATTTGTTAAAGGCAAATCACGTTTAACCAACTTGATTGATTTTTTTTGATGAGGTAACAGGGAGTGTCGATGAGGGTAATGTGGTTGACGTGGTGTACATGGATGGCCAAAGGTGTTCAACAAAGTGCCACATAATAGGCTTGTCAGCAAAGTTGAAGCCCATGATATAAAACGGACAGTGGCAGCATGGATACGGAATTGTCTCAGTGACAGGAAACAGAGAGTAGTGGTGAACGGTTGTTTCTCGGACTGGAGGAAGGTATACTGTGGTGTTCCCCAGGAGTCAGTACTGGGACCACTGCTTTTCTTGATATATATTACTGACTTGGACTTGGGAGTACAGGGCACAAGTTCAAAATTTGCAGATGACACAAAACTTGCGGAAGTACAGTGAACAGTGAGGAGGAGAGGGATAGACTTCAGCAACATAGACAGGCTGGTGAAACGGGGCAGATGAAATTTAACGTAGAAATGTGTGAAGTGATACATTTTGTTAGAAAGAATGAGGAGAGGAAATATAAACTAAAGGGTACAATCCCAAAAGAGGATGCATGAACAGACAGACCTGGGGGTATATGTGCACCAATCATTGAAGGGGGCAGGGCAGGTTGAAAAAGCAGTTAAAAAAGCTTACAGGATCCTGGGTTTCATAAATAGAGGCATACAGTACAAAAGCAAGGAAGTTATGATGAACCTGTATAAAACACTGGTTCGGCCCCAGCTGGAGTATTGTGACCAATTCTGGGCACCGCACTTTAGGAAGGATGTGAAGGCCTTAGAGAGGGTGCAGAAAAGATTTACAAGTATGATTCCAGGGATGAGGGACTTCGGTGACGTGGATAGACTGGAGAAGCTGCGGTTGTTTTCCTTGGAACAGAGAAGGTTGAGAGGAGATCTGATCGAGGTGTTCAAAATCATGATGGGTCTGGACAGAGTAGATCGAGAGAAACTGTTCCCATTGGCGGAAGGGTCGAGAATCAGAGGACTCAGATGTAAGGTGATTGGTAAAAGAAGCAAGGCGACGTAAGAAAAAAATTTTTTACGCAGCGAGTGGTTAGGATCTGGAATGCACTGCCTGAGAGGATGGTGGAGGCAGTCTCAATTTTACCTTTCAAAAGGCAATTTTACCTTTCATAAGTATCTGAAGGAACAAAAATTGCAAGCTACGGGGAAAGGGCGGGGGAGTGGGACTAGCTGAGAGTCGGCACGGGCTCGACGGACCGAATGTAACCATTCTCTGATTCTATGAAGGTAACCAAACATTTGACCATCTTACATAAGAACATAAGAACAAAAAAATTAACTCCTTTTCGCGTTGGCAGGCTGTAACTAGAGGGCAGCGCAAGAATCAGTGCTGGGGTGTCAGCAATTTAAGATATATATTAATGACTTAGATGAAAGGACTGAGTGTAACGTATCCAAGTTTGCTGGGGAAGTTAGGTGGGAAAGTGAGCTGTGAGGAGGACACAAAGAGGCTGCAGAGAGATATAGACAGGTTGACTGAGTGGGCAAGAACATGGCAAGTGGAATACAATGTGGAGAAGTATGAAGTTATCCACTTTGACAGGAAAAACTAAAATACAGAATATTTTTGGAATGGTGCGAGACTGAATGTTTACATTCAGAGAGTCCTGGGTGTCCTTATACATGAATCAGAGAAAGTTAACATTCAGGTACAGCAAGCAATTAGGAAAGCAAATGGTATGTTAGCTTTTGTTACAAAGGGATTAGAGTATAAGAGTAAAGAAGTCTTACTACAATTATACAGGGTGTTGGTGAGGCCACACCTGGAGTACTGTGTACAGTTCTGGTCTCCTTACCTCAGGAAGGATACACTTGCCTTAGAGGGAGTGCAACAAAAGTTCACCAGACTGGTTCCTGGGATGAGCGGATTGCCCTGTGAGGAGAGATTGAGTAGACTAGGCCATATTTAAGAAAGGATAGACTTGCTTTGGAGGCAGTTCAAAGAAGTTGGGTCCATACACACTGGAGTTCAGAAGATTGAAAGGTGATCTTATCGAAATGTATAAGATTATGAGAGGGCTTGACAAGGTGGATGCAGAGAGGATGTTTCCACTGATAGGGGAGACTAGAACTAGGGGGCATAATCTTAGAATAAGGGGCCACCCATTTAAAACTGAGATGAGGAGGAATTTCTTCTCTCAGAGGGTTGTAAATCTGTGGAATTCGCTGCCTCAGAGAGCTGTGGAAGCTGGGACATTGAATAAATTTAAGACAGAGATAGACATTTTCTTAACCGATAGGGAATAAGGGGTTATGGGGAGCGGGCATGGAAGTGGACCTGAGTCCATGATCGGATCAGCCATGATCTTATTAAATGGCGGAGCAGGCTCGAGGGGCCGTATGGCTGCTCCTATTTCTTATGTTCTTATATTCCTTAGATTTTAGAAGAATAAGAGGGGATCTCATTGAAACATATAAAATTCTTAAGGGGCTTGACAGGGTTAATGCTAGAAAAATGTTTCCCCTGGCTGGAGAATCTGGAGCACGGGGTCACAGTCTCAGAATGAGGTCGGCCATTTAGGACTGAGATGAGGAGAAATTTCTTCACTCAGAGGGTTGTGAATCTTTGGAATTCTCTACCCCAGAGAGCTATGGATACTCAGTCGTTGATTATATTCAAGACGGTGATAGGTAGATTTTTGGATATTAAGGGAATTGATTGATATGGGGATCGGGTGGGAAGATGGAGTTGAGATAGAAGATCAGCCATAATCTTATTGAATGGCGGAGCGGGCTCGAGGGACCGAATGGCCTACTCCTGCTCCTAATTCTTATGTGTCTAAAGACCTTCCTTAGCCACAGAGCCTGTCCCTAGGATGCAGCATACTGGCTTTGCATTGCCAAGGTGTGCACAGCGGCAATTCAAACTATCAGATTCTCAAAGGACGTTCATCTCCACTGTCAGTTCAACTTTTGGTTTATTTCAACTTTCAGATGGTATAAAAATGTACATTTATTCTAAGTCCAAAAGAAAATCTGATTGTGACCATGCAGTGATTTGGGTGTGATAGGAACCTAGAAACAGGAGGAGGTCATTTGGCCCCTCGAGCCTGTTTTCATTCAATGAAGTCATGGCTGATCTGAACCCCATCCACCTGCCTTGGCTCCATATCCTTTTGTCGAGCAAAAATCTATTAAGCTCAGATTTGAATTATTAATTGAGCGAGCATTGATTGCTTTTTGTGAGAGAGAGATCCAAACTTCTACCACTCTTTGCATGAAGAAATGTTTCCCAACTTCTCCCCGAACGCGCTGGCTCTGATTGTAAGGTTATGTCCCCTTGTCCGACAATCCCCCCAGCAGCAGGAAAAAATTCCTCTCTATCCACATCGCAATTCCTTTCAAAGTCCTTAAAACCTCCAGTGAATCACCACTTAGCTTTCGATCGGGTATGTTTCATAAATTGATGGAGTTTCACAGGACAGTGGGCAGGGAGGTTATTCGGCCTTGATGGCCATTCCGTGCAAAGCGCTGATGGCCACAATTCCCGACGTGTTTTCCAGTGTGGGAAGCTGTCTGCTGGGAGTGCGAGTTCAGAGATTTGGTTGTGGTGTTCAGAGGCACATGCTTGAGTAGCTGACCATCATGGGCATTGGTGCTAAACAGTGGTGGGACTTATTCAAACCGTTAATACTTCGGGTTAATTACTGAGAAACGTAAGTAATGAGCACTTTCACTGGGCGTATGCTTTGTTACAGTGAGGGTGAGCTTGGTGGACCAGTACATGGACAATGATCCATTGAGTGTCTTCAGTAACAGCCACTGGTTAGCAGTCGGCAAAACACAGCAGTCACATCACGGGGAAGCAAAAATGCGGCAACGCACCTCAGGACCAGCGGAATTTAGAAAGGGAAACGACAGAAAGAATTTGCATTTATATAGCGCCTTTCACGACCTCAGGATGTCCCAAAGCGCTTTACAGCCAATGAAGTGCTTTTGAAGCATAGTCACTGTAGTAATGTAGGAGACACGGCAGCAAATTTACGCACAGCAAGCTCCCACAAACAGCAATGAGATAAATGACCAGATCATTAGTGATGTTGGTTGAGGGATATAAATGGGCCAGGACACTACGGAGAGCTCACGTACCTCCATCTGAGAGGGCAGAACAAGGCCTCGGTTTAACGTCTACTCAATCTCTCCTCATAGGGCAATCGTCTAGTCCCAGGAACCGGTACTGCACTGGGAATGTCAGCATAGATTTTCTGCTCCAGGGTGGGTCTTGAATCCATGACCCGCTGATTCAGAGGTGAAAGCTGGCACCTAATTCGATTGTTGATGGACTATGCATTTAATGGTTACACTGGCTTTACACCACAAATGCTGAGCTCCGTTACCACCTCAACAGGCGGTAACTGGGTGGTAAGGCCTTACCGCCCAGGGCAGGTGGACGGTGCGAGCCATCCACACTTGCTCCCCGAGCCCGACATTCCGCCCTGCCCGGCACTCCGACCCCTTACCGCCCGGTGCTCCGACCCCTTACCGCCCGGTGCTCCAATCCCTTACCGCCCGGCACTCCGACCCTTTACCGCCCGGTGCTCCAATCCCTTACCGCCCGGGGCTCTGACCCCTTACCGCCCGGCGCTCCAATCCCTTACCGCCCGGTGCTCCGACCCCTTACCGCCCGGTGCTCCGACCCCTTACCGCCAAGTGCTCCAACCCCTAACCGCCTGGTGCTCCGACCCCTTACCGACCGGCACTCCAACCCCTTACCGCCAAGTGCTCCAACCCGTTACCGCCCGGTGCGCCGACCTCTTACTGGCCGGCATTCCAACCCCTTACCGCCAAGTGCTCCAACCCCTTACCGCCCGGTGCTCCGACCCCTTACCGCCCGGCACTCCGACCCCTTACCGCCCGGTGCTCCGACCCCTTACCGCCAAGTGCTCCAACCCCTAACCGCCTGGTGCTCCGACCCCTTACCGACCGGCACTCCAACCCCTTACCGCCAAGTGCTCCAACCCGTTACCGCCCGGTGCGCCGACCTCTTACTGGCCGGCATTCCAACCCCTTACCGCCAAGTGCTCCAACCCCTTACCGCCCGGTGCTCCGACCCCTTACCGCCCGGCACTCCGATCCCTTACCACCCGGTGCTCCGACCCCTTACCGCCCGGGACTCCGATCCCTTACCGCCCGGTGCTCCGACCCCTTACCGCCCGGCACTCCGATCCCTTACCGCCCGGTGCTCCAACCCCTTACCGCCCGGAGCTCTGACCCCTTAACGCCCAGCGCTCCGACCCCTTACCGCCCGGCCTCCGACCTCTTACTGCCCCACAGGGAGAACCGCCCAGCAGGAGCATGGCCGCTCAGTGCCTCCCCTGACAGCTTCATGAGGCGGGAAGCCACCAGTGGCTGGGCAGTGCGGCCGCCCTTAAAGGGAGGGCACCCCGCCGCGGCCGCCATTTTGTTTTAATCTTTGGCAGACTCTGCAGTTGGCCCGACAATGGTGGCCGCAGGTTCGGCTGGGCCACCAACAGGTAGCACGACACGGTACCCCCTCTTGGGTGCCGGCCACTGGCCTGGCCGAAACCCTCCCTGATGGCCCAGTGGGAACCACCAAGGGCTCGTTAGGCCTCGCAGTAACCCTCCCCTTTAAGCAAAGGGGAAGGACGTTACTATCTGTCAGCACGAGGCGGCATGTCTGCATTGCGCTGACGCAATCACCGCACCCCTCCCGACCCAAACCCGTCCCTACACCACCTCAAACAGCACCCCAAAGTGCTGGGAGCCGGTGTCAAGGTTAAAGAGCCAAATTTCCCATCTCTTCTCCCTGCCCCCGCCCCCCCTTGCCTCCCACCAGGCGGTAATAATTCAAATTAATTCAAATTATCCAAATTCGAATTCCCCCCTGTGAATCTCTGTCCCACAGTCTCCCGGTGTTACCAACAGTTGAATAGCATGTAAACTTTATCTGCAATATGTTGCCCCGATCATTATTGCACCCTCTCTCGCCGAGTGTGAGCACGTTTGTGGGACATGGGGCATATTTTCAGCACTAACATTAATCACGGTGTGAAAAGGTCACTTTTTAAAAATGTTTCTTGGGAGCCACAATCAAAATAAATTCCACTGTATATATAATTCATCAACGTGCTGCAATATTAAAGGAAGCAGAATGGCTTTGATTCAGGGAGACCGCTGAGCACTAAAACACATGGGAGCTATTCTTCAGGGTTGAAACAGACAAATCTGGAACATTCACAACATGAAAAAAGTCAATAAAAACACAATGAACAAAAGATCTACTATCGTGAAATAAACTACCAGAAACAATATCGATATTTTTTGCGATCTCATATATGTCAAGCACTTAACGTAGCAAGTAAAAGGCAGTATTCTAATGAACTAAGCACAGTTAGCCTGTGCCGACAGTTATGCCCTGCGGGTTCGGCCGGGCCGCCAACAGGAAGCACCGCACCGGCCGAAACCCTCCCTGGTGGCCCAGTGTTTGCAGAGTTTGCAGCGGCCCTCCCCTTTAACTGAAGGGGAGGGACGTGGTGATGCAACAGCGCGATGATGTCATCAGCGCAGTGCTGATGACTTGTAGCGTCGGCCACTCCGACCTGCCTCCACTTCTGCCCCTCCCCCCACAACAACATCGCTCTGACCAGAAACAAAAGCCATCTAGCTGAATTTGCCCGGATTGTCCGCCTCATGCATTGGGTGCGCCCCATTTTGGGCAGAGGTCAATTTCAGCCCCCACTGTTTTTAGCTTTTCACCATTTATATAGCACCCTGTTCTCTCCTTTTTAGGTCCAAAGTTGATGACCTCACATTTGCCTACATTGAAATCCATTTGCTACAGTTTTGCCCATTCACTTAATCTATTTATATCCCTTTATAATTTTATGTTTCCATCTACACTACCTACAATGTCGCCTCTCTTTGTGTCATCCGCAAATTTGGATATGTGGCTTTCTATCAGATAATATAAGTCATTAATAAATACTGTTAATAGTTGAGGCCCCAAAACAGATCTCTGCGGGACACCACTAGTCACATCCTGTCAATTAGTGTACCTGCCCATTATCCCTTTGTAATATGGAGCTCCCCGGCATAGACTACTGCTCCACATAGTGGACTACTGTGGTAATGCAACTCCTGATGTATAATAATAAAAGGGTCAAGTGACAAAGTCACATAATGTATTGGAGCCATCTTATAAAGTGTGTGTGTTAGTGACGTCATAAGAATATATCACATTGGCAATGTAGGATAGGATTTCTGAAATTTTTGTTGGTGGATGTTACTGCCAACCAACAGAGAGACATTGAGAGGTTCTTTGTTTTGCAGCACAGCTCAAAATCCAAGGTAAATTTCAAGCACACGGTTGACATTTCCAGAGTCCAGATGGCCACGCCTGATGGGACTGATTGGACGCTTGGGTGAGTTTCATCATGACCGAGAGACTTTCGGAGCATACGTGGAGCAGCTAGAAATGCTTTTAACCGCAAATTGTATCGTCAAAGTTCCCGATGATGAAAACCATAACCAGGTGGTGTTAGAAATAAAACGGCCTTTTTTTTTCTGAAGCAGGCCCCGAGGTGTATGAAACCCTAAAAATGTTGCTTGTTCCTGTCAAGTCAAAGGACACACCACTGTCAGAGATTCAGCATTACAGACTTGAGCCCCTGGAAATTGCTGAAATTTATCATTTTGGAATACAAAATCAATTAACTGAAGCGGGTATCAATGAGTACATTGTAGCTTTAAAGAAGCTATCCATACACTGTCATAGAAACATAGAAACATAGAAAATAGGTGGAGTAGGCCATTCAGCCCTTCGAGCCTGCACCACCATTCAATAAGATCTTGGCTGATCATCCACCTCAGTACCCCTTTCCTGCTTTCTCTCCATACCGGTCATTTTGGAACCGGGCATTGCATGACCACTTTGTTTGTGGGATGAAAAATGAAACGATCAGAAGAAAGTTGTTGACAACCCCTAACTTGACTTTTTATTCAGCTTGTCAGACAGCTTTTTCAATGGATATGGCTGACCAATACGCCCGAGAATTTCAAGTCATTTCCAGTCGTCAGACAACCGAGGTGAATCGCCTGCAGGTTAAAAGTTAAACTGGCATATGAGGAGAGACTGGATCGACTGGCCCTGTATTCACTGGAGTTTAGAAGGATGTGAGGGGATCTCATAGTAACATATAAAATTCTGACGGGACTGGACAGGTTAGATGCAGGAAGAATGTTCCCGATGTTGGGGAAGTCCAGAACCAGGGGACATAGTCTAAGGATAAAGGGGAAGCCATTTAAGACTGAGATGAGGAGAAACTTCTTAACTCAGAGAGTTGTTAACCTGTGGAATTCCCTACCGCAGAGAGTTGTTGATGGCAGTTCATTGGATATATTCAAGAGGGAGTTAGATATGGCCCTAATGGCTAAACGGATCAAGGGGTATGGGGAGAAAGCAGGAAAGGGGTACTGAGGTGAATGATCAGCCATGATCTTATTGAATGGTGGTGCAAGCTCAAAGGGCCGAATGGCCTATTACTTCTGCACCGATGTTCTATGTTTCTATGTTAAAGGCAGTTGGGCCCCAAGGCCTCAGCAACTGGCCAAAGTAACAGAGCATTGAAGTCATGCTATCAGTGTCTGGGACAATACATTGCTCAAAGTTGCCCACATGTGAAGGCAGAGCAAGAACTCAAAAGACTAGAGACTGAGAACATTATCTGTAAGGTAGATCTAAGTAATTGGGCAACCTCCATTGTTGTTGTACCTAAGTCAGATGGTAATGCTGATGTTATGTCCAGGTTGCCATCCCCATCACAAGTTACACCTAAAGGGAAGAAGTGTTCTATTATTCATACATTTATGAACTGCCAGTTACAGCTGAAGAGATTGGTAGAGCAATCAAACGGGAACCAATTATGTCAAATGTGTATGATTACATCGCAAATAGCTGGCCAAACCAGCTATCAGAGGAAGATATTCATCCATACTTCATTCAGAGGAATGAATTATCTTTCAATAAAGATTGTACCATGTGGGGTGCAAGAGTAGTTATTCCAAATAAGTTCAGGTACAAATTGTTCGGAGATCTTCATGACCAGCACCTAGGAATGTGCTTGACCAAGAGTTTGCACGGAGTTACTTTTGGTGGCTAGATTTAGATAAAGATACAGAGTACATCGTAAGTCAGTGTACAACATGTCAACTGGTAAGCAAGAAACCACCATCAGTACCGTTACAGCCATGGAAATGGCCTCCCAGGGTGTGGCAAAAGTTACATATAAATTTTGCTGAGCTAGAAGGACAGCAATTGTTCATTGTGATTGATAGTCATTCAAAGTGGGTAGAGGTGTTTCCGATGCGGAAAATAACAAGTAAAACATTAGACAACTTGCTAAGATTGTTTTCTTCATTTGGCCTCCCAGAAGAAATTGTGTCTGATAATGGGCCGCAATTTCATTCAGAAGAATTTGCACAGTTCACGAGCAAAAATGCCAAAGTTCCACCGTACCACTCTGCTTCAAATGGTGCAGCAAAGCACACAGTACAAATTGTAAAATGTGCCCTCATCAAGCAAATGTTGGATCCAAATCCAAAAAAATGACAATTATCGTTGGACCACAAATTGGCAAATGTTCTAATTACTCATCATAATACTCCTCGTACAACTACGGATAGAATACCATCAGAGTTGTTTCTCAAACAACAGCCACAAATCAGGTTCTCGTTGTTAAAGCCAAACTTGGCAGAGTCAGGAGAAGAGAAACAATTAAGACAGAAAGCGAATCATGATAGAGGTAGAGTAAAAGAGAGAAGTGTGAAATTCAATCAGAAGGTTAGTGAAAAACCATCACCATAAATGGTTAAAGTGGTTATCAGAAAGAGTGGTGAAGATATGTGGTCCTCGCACATATTTGGTCAAGATGTTTGATCATGGACAGGTTAGGTTTGTTCACATTGATTATATATTACTTAAACATTGATTATATTTTACCTACAGACATGGAAGGGGTTGAAGGTTGGAATGATTCGATTATTGCTGACTCATCAGATAGTCTTGTTACAAGTAGAGTACCAGTAGCATATCCTACATCAAATACACTAGAAACAAGTCTAAGAGAAAGTCAGAATTTAAGTCCGAGTCCGAGTCAGGCAGACAAACAGTCCGAAGGTGTAGAGAGTCCTTGGAGAAAAACTCTCCTCAGGCTCAGCCTAGAATGAGTCTAAGTGGAGGGCAAAGAATCCCAAGGCAAAAAACAAAAAGGGCCACATTACAGAAAAATTATAAAGGGGCAAGGTGTGTTAAAAAGACAAGCCTGAAGGCTCTGTGCCTCAATGCGAGGAGTATTCGGAATAAGGTGGACGAATTAACTGCGCAGATAGCAGTTAATGGATACGATGTAATTGGCATCACAGAGACATGGCTCCAGGGTGACCAAGGCTGGGAACTCAACATCCAGGGATATTCAACATTCAGAAAGGATAGACAGAGAGGAAAAGGAGGTCGGGTGGCGTTGCTGGTCAAAGAAGAAATTAATGCAATAGTAAGGAAGGACATTGGCTTGGATGATGTGGAATCGGTATGGGTGGAGCTGCGGAATACCATAGGGCAGAAAACGCTGGTGTGAGTTGTGTACAGGCCACCAAACAGTAGTAGTGAGGTTGGGGAAAGCATTAAACAAGAAATAAGGGATGTGTGCAATAAAGGTACAGCAGTTATCATGGGCAATTTTAATTTACATATAGATTGGGTTAACCAAACTGGTAGCAATGCGGTAGAGGAGGATTTCCTGGCGTGTATTAGGGATGGTTTTCTTGACAAATATGTGGAGGAACCGACTAGAGAGCTAGCCATCCTAGACTGGGTAATGTGTAATGAGAAGGGACTAATTAGCAATCTTGTTGTGCGAGGCCCCTTGGGGAAGAGTGACCATAACATGGTAGAATTCTTTATTAAGATTGAGTGACACAGTTAATTCAAAAACTGGGATCCTAAACTTAAAGAAAGCTAACTTCGATGGCATGAGGCGTGAATTGGCTAGAATAGACTGGCAAATGATACTTAAAGGGTTGATGGTGGATAGGCAATGGCAAACATTTAAAGATTACATGGATGAACTTCAACAGTTGTGCATCCCTGTCTGGAGTAAAAATAAAACAGGGAAGGTGGCTTAACCGTGGCTAACAAGGGAAATTAAGGATAATATTAGATCCAAGGAAGAGGCATATAAATTGGCCAGAAAAAGTAGCAAACCTGAGGACTGGGAGAAATTTAGAATTTAGCAGAGGAGGACAAAGGGTTTAATTAGGAGGGGGGAAATAGAGTATGAGAGGAAGCTTGCCGGGAACATAAAAACGGACTGCAAAAGCTTCAACGATATGTGAAGAGAAAAAGATTGGTGAAAACAAACGTAGGTCCCTTGCAGTCGGACTCAGGTGAATTAATAATGGGGAACAAAGAAATGGCAGACCAATTGAACAAATACTTTGGTTCCGTCTTCAAGAAGGAAGACACAAATGACCTTCCAGATGTACTAGGGGACCTAGGGTCTAGTGAGAAGGAGGAACTGAAGGATATCCTTATTAGATGGGAAATTGTGTTGGGGAAATTGATGGGATTGAAGGCCGATAAATCCCCGGGGCCTGAGTGTCTGTATCCCAGAGTACTTAAAGAGGTGGCCCTAGAAATAGTGGATGCATTAGTAATCATTTTCCAACAGTCTATCAACTCTGGATCAGTTCCTATGGACTGGAGGGTAGCTAATGTAACACCACTTTTTAAAAAAGGAGGGAGAGAGAAAACGGGTAATTATAGACCGGTTATCTGACATCAGTAGTGGGGAAAATGTTGGAATCTATTATTAAGGATGAAATAGCAGCGCATTTGGAAAGTGGTGACAGGATCGGTCCAAGTCAGCATGGGTTTATGAAAGGGAAATCATGCTTGACCAATCTTCTGGAATTTTTTAAGGATGTAACTAGTAGAGTGGACAAGGGAGAACCAGTGGATGTGGTGTATTTGAACTTTCAAAAGGGCTTTGAGAAGGTACCACATACGAGATTGATGTACAAGATCAAGGCACATGGTAATGGGGGTAATGTACTGGCGTGGATAGAGAATTGGTTGTCAGACAGGAAGCAGAGAGTCGGGATAAACGGGTCCTTTTCGGAATGGGAGGCAGTAACTAGTCGAGTACTGCAGGGCTCAGTGCTGGGACCACAGCTCTTTACAATATACATCAATGTTTTGGATGAAGGAATTGAGGGTAATCTCTCCAAGTTTGCAGATGGCACTAAACCAGGTGGCGGTGTGAGCTGTGAGGAGGATGCTAAGAGGCTGCAGGGTGATTTGGACAGGTTAGGAGAGTGGGCAAATGCATGGCAGATGCAGTATAATATGGATAAATGTGAGGTTATCCACTTTGGTGGCAAAAACACGAAGGCAGAATATTATCTGAATGGCGGCAGATTAGGAAAAGGGGATGTGCAATGAGACCTAGGTGTCATGGTTCATCAGTCATTGAAAGCTGGCATGCAAGTACAGGAGGCGGTGAAGAAGGCCTTCATAGCTAGGGAATTTGAGTATAGGAGCAGGGAGGCCTTACTGCAATTGTACAGGGCCTTGGTGAGGCCTCACCTGGAATATTGTGTGCAGTTTTGGTATCCTAATCTGAGGAAGGATGTTCTTGCTATTGAGGGAGTGCAGCGAAGGTTCACCAGACTGATTCCAGGGATGGCTGGACTGACATATGAGGAGAGACTGGATCAACTGGGCCTTTATACAATGGAATTTAGAAGGATGAGACAGGATCTCATAGAAACGTATAAGATTCTGACGGGACGGGACAGGTTAGATGCGGGAAGAATGTTCCCGATGTTGGGGAAGTCCAGAACCAGGGGACACAGTCTTAGAATAAGGGGTAGGCCATTTAGGACTAAGATGAGGAGAAACTTCTTCACTCAGAGAGTTGTTAACCTGTGGAATTCCCTGCCGCAGAGAGTCGTTGATGCCAGTTCATTGGATATATTCAAGAGGGAGTTAGATGTGGCCCTTACAGCTAAAGGGATCAAGGGGTATGGAGAGAAAGCGTGAAAGGGGTACTGAGGTGAATGATCAGCCATGATCATATTGAATGGTGGTGCAGGCTCAAAGGGCCGAATGGCCTACTCCTGCACCTATTTTCTATGTTTGTATGTTTCTAAGTTCGACGTCACGTTTGGAAATTTCTGCTTGAGAGCAAACGTATTCTCTTCGAAACACAAAACAAGTGGTTAAGTTTAATTTGTAAATATGGCAAAATAATTCCATAGCTTTTATTGTGTATACCGTGCAAGGTATGTACGATGATTATTTTGTTATGATTACTTGTTCATTAAGGAGGGAGAAGTGTAATAGAGCTCCACCTAGTGGACTACTGTCGTAATGCAACTCCTGACGTATAATAATAAAAGGGTGAAGTGACAAAGTCACATGATGTATTGGAGCCATCTTATGAAGTGTATTTGTTAGTGATGTCATAAAATATTTCACACCCTCCTCTCTATCTTCTGCCTCTCAGTCAATTTGCTCATCGGTCAATAATTTGCCCTCAAATCCATGAGCTTCAACTTTAGGTAACAGTCTCTTGTGAAGGACTTTATCAAATGCTTTCTGGAAGTCCATATAAATAACATCCATAGACATTTCCCTGTCCACTACTTTAGTCACCTCCTCAAAAACTTCAATCAGGTTTGTCAGGCATGACCGTACCTTTCACAAATCCATGCTGGCTCTCTCTGAAAAACTGAAAATTTAAGAGTTCAATCACCCTATCCTTAATTATAAACTCTAATAATTTTCTGGCAACAGATGTTAGTCTAACTAGTCTATAATTTTCTGGTATCCCTCTCTCACCATTCTTAAATAGCAGAGTGACATGCCCAATATTTTAATCTAAAGGAAACATTTATTTTATATTTCCTGTCCACGTTCTTCCTCCCAATATGCATCGCTTCCCACTTCCCTGCGATAAATTTACCTGCCAAGTGTCTGCCCATTTCACCAGTCTGTCTATCTCCTCCTGAAACCTCTTACGATCCACCTCACTGTTTCCGAGCTTTGTGTCTTCTGCAAACATTGATATTGTGCCTCAATTTATAAGGGCTGGGATTTCGTTAGCTTTTTTACGATTGGATAAAGTTTTTTGGGTGGTGACAGACCCCATATTGAGCTGCGCACTCCCTCGCTGCGCCCCCCCCCCACCCCCACACCGATTATCACGGAGACAGTAAAGCTACACAGCCCTATGCATGGTCTCGACTTTTTAAATTCATCGTTGATCGTAGACTAACAGCTTTACTTACACTCCCACATTTGTTAGAGGAGTTTGGTAAACAAGTTTAGTGACTGTGTGCTGTCTCAGTTTGGCTGTTACATTGCGATAAGGAGGATTGCAACAGAAATTTAGATTACAGCGAAAAATATGCCAACATAAATAACTTGAAAAGCCTGGAGATCCAGAAACAGATGTGCGTGTTGGGTATTCCTGAAGAACCTGAGCAGAATTATGAGGGCAGGTAGCACAGACAAGGCTTGTATTCCTTCGAGTGTCGAAGATTAAGGGATGATATGATCAAGGTGTTTAAGATGATTAAAGGAGCTGATGCGGTAGGTCGAGAGAAAATATTCCCTCTGCTGGGGGGAGTCCAGAACAAGGGGCAGGACCTTAAAATTAGAGCCAGGACGTTCAGGAGTGATGTCAGGGAGCACTACTTCACACAAAGGGCAGTGGCAATCTGGAACTCTCTCCCCTAAAGAGCCGTTGCGGCTGGGGGTCAGTTGAAAATGTCAAATCTGAGATTGATGGATTTTGCCTGACCTGCTGAGTATTTTCAGCTTTTTCTGTTTGTATTTCAGATTTTCAGCATCTGCAGTATTTTGTCTTTGACAGGTTTTTATTGAGTAAAAGTATTAAGGATTACGGAACTGAGGCGGGGGTAAGATGGGGATAAGATACAGATCAGCCACGATCTGATTAAATGGCAGAACAGGCTCGAGGGGCTGAATGGGCCTCCTCCTGTTCCTGTGTAACAGGCTTGGGGGGCTGAATGGGCTTCCTCCCGTTCCTGTGTAACAGGCTCGAGGGGCTGAATGGGCCTCCTCCTATTCCTAATGTAATAGGCTCGAGGGGCTGAATGGGCTTCCTCCCGTTCCTGTGTAACAGGCTCGAAGGGCTGAATGGGCCTCCTCCTGTTCCTGTGTAACAGGCTCGAGGGGCTGAATGGGCCTTCTCCTGTTCATGTAACAAGCTTGAGGGACTGAATGGGCCTCCTCCTGTTCCTGTGTAACAGGCTCGATGGGCTGAATGGGCCTCCTCCTGTTCCTGTGTAACAGGCTCGAGGGGCTGAATGGCCTCCTCCTGTTCCTGTGTAACAGGCTCGAGGGGCTGAATGGGCCTCCTCCTGTTCCTGTGTAACAGGCTCGAGTGGCTGAATGGCATATTCCTCTTCCTGTGTAACAGGCTCGAGGGGCTGAACAGCATCCTCCTGTTCCTCTGTAACAGGCTCGAGGGGCTGAATGGGCCTCCCCCTGTTTCTGTGTAACAGGCTCGAGGGGCTGAATGGCCTCCTCCTGCTCCTGTGTAACAGGCTCGAGGGGCTGCATGGGCCTCTTCCTGTTCCTATGTAACAGGCTTGAGGGGCTGAATGGGCCTCTTCCTGTTCCTGTGTAACAGGCTCGAGGGGCTGAATGGGCTTCCTCCTGTTCCTGTGTAACAGGCTCGAGGGGCTGAATATCCTCCTCCTGCTCCTGTGTAACAGGCTTGAGGGAGTGAACGGCCTCCTCCTGTTCCTGTGTAATATGCTCAAGGAGCTGAATGGGTCTCCTCCTGTTCCTGTGTAACAGGCTCGAAGGGCTGAACGGCCTCCTCCTTTTTCTGTGTAACAGGCTCGAAGGGCTGAATGGCCTATTCCTGTTCCTGTGTAACAGGCTGAGGGGGCTAAACGGCCTCATCCTGTTCCTCTGTAACAGGTTCGAGGGGCTGGATGGGCCTCCTCCTATTCCTGTGTAACAAGCTCGAGGGGCTGAATGACCTCCTCCTGTTCCTGTGTAATAGACTCGAGGGGCTGAATGGGTCTCCTCCTGTTTCTGTGTAACAGGCTCGAGAGGCTAAATGGGCCTCCTCCTGTTCCTATGTAACAGGCTTGAGGGGCTGAATGGGCCTCCTCCTGTTCCTGTGTAACAGGCTCGAGGGGCTGAATAGCCTCCTCCTGCTCCTGTGTAACATGCTCGATGGACTAAACGGCCTCCTCCTGTTCCTCTGTAACAGGTTCGAGGGGCTGGATGGGCCTCCTCCTATTCCTGTGTAACAAGCTCGAGGGGCTGAATGACCTCCTCCTGTTCCTGTGTAATAGACTCGAGGGGCTGAATGGGTCTCCTCCTGTTTCTGTGTAACAGGCTCGAGAGGCTAAATGGGCCTCCTCCTGTTCCTATGTAACAGGCTTGAGGGGCTGAATGGGCCTCCTCCTGTTCCTGTGTAACAGGCTCGAGGGGCTGAATAGCCTCCTCCTGCTCCTGTGTAACATGCTCGATGGACTAAACGGCCTCCTCCTGTTCCTGTGTAACAGGCTCGAGGGGCTGAATGGGCCTCTTCCTGTTCCTGTGTAACAGGCTCGAGGGGCTGAATGGGCTTCCTCCTGTTCCTGTGTAACAGGCTCGAGGGGCTGAATATCCTCCTCCTGCTCCTGTGTAACAGGCTTGAGGGAGTGAACGGCTTCCTCCTATTCCTGTGTAACAGGCTCGAGGGGCTGAATGACCTACTCCTGTTCCTATCTCAATGGTTTTCCCTGGCCTCCGCCCCATTCCTGCTGTTTCCTGGCACCGCCATGTGGAAGTTGATAGCAAGCGCCAGGACGTGGCGGTAACAGCCCTGAGGGCCGCCCCTCCCTCCAATCTGGCCCCCTACCTACGATGGTCTTGGTTGCCGCCATGTGACCTACACGTTGGACGATTCCCTGGTCCCTGGGGCTCTTCTGCCCCTTTAATGCTAGGCCGTGCCTCTGGCCATTCAGAGGCAACCGTGTGTAAAATAAAAAATGAAAGAACTAGCATTTATATCTCAGCACCATAGAAGAGATGGAGGCCATTCGGCCCATCGTGCCTGTGCCTGCTCTGTGAAAGGGCAGTTGTGCTCAGTCCCATCCCCCCCCCCCCCCCCCACCCCGTCCTGGCTCTGTGTCCGTAACCCTGTCAGTTCCTCACCCTTCAAATCCCGTTTAAAATTATTGATGGGATCAGCCGCCACCACCTTTCGAGGTCGAGCGTTGCAGAATCCGACAACTTTTGGAGTGAGAAAACTTCTCCTCAGCTCTCCTCTCGATCGTTACCAATGATTTTGAATCTCTAGTTACTGACCTACTCGCCAGAGGGAAGAGCTTTTCTCTCTACTGTCCATTAAAACCCCTCATCATCTTGCAAACCTCTATTAGATCACCGCTTAACCTTTCATAGAGAACAGTTTTAACTTCCCCAACCTCTCCTCTTAACTGAAGTCCTGCATCCCCGGCAACATCCTGGTAAACCCCCTCTGTACCTTTTCTGAGGCCTTTACACCTTTCCGGAAATGTGGTGCCCAGAACTGCGCACAATACTCCAACAGAAGCCGAACCAGTGATTGATAATGTTAAACGATTTCTTTGCTTTTATAGACTATTGCTTTATTCATAAACCCAAATAATCCATATGCTTGTTGAAAGATTTTATCAACCTGCCCTGTCACCATTAAAGATTTGTGTATGTGGACACCAAGGTCTCTCTGCTCATCTACACGCTACAAAATCATGCCTTTCACACCCTCAGGATGTCCCAAAGTGCTTTACAGCCAATGGAGTACTTTTTGGAGTGTAGTCACTGTTGTAATGTAGGATACACGGCAACCAATTTGCATAGCAAGCTCCCACACACAGCAACGTGATAATGACCAGATATTCTGTTTTTTAGTGATGTCGGATGAGGGATAAATATTAGCCAGGATTCCGGGGATAACTCCTGTGGACTACGCAGGTCCTTTGATGGGAAAAATGTTTTTGGTTGTAGTAGATGCCTACTCCAAATGGATTGAGTGTGCCATTTTAAATTCCAGCACATCCTCTGGCACGGTAGAAAGTCTACGGGCAATGTTCGCCGCCCATGGTCTACCGGATGTCTTGGTCAGCGACAATGGTCCGTACTTCACAAGCAATGAATTTCAGGACTTCATGGCAGGCAATGGAATCAACCATTTCAGAACGGCACCGTTTAAGCCGGCCTCAAATGGCCAGGCAGAACGAGCAGTGCAGATAATCAAACAGGGGATGCTCAGAATCCAAGGGGGTTCCCTACAAAGCCGCTTATCACGCCTCCTGTTGGCCAATAGATCCCGACCACACTCGCTCACAGGGGTTCCACCCACAGAGCTGCTAATGAAAAGGATGCTCAAAACCAGGTTATCCCTTATACACCCTACTATGAAAGAAATTGTTGAGAGCAGGCGTCAGTCACAATGTGATTACCATGACAGTAATGCGAGGGCGCGATGTATTGATGTCAATGACCCTGTTTTTATCCTTAATTACGCTGCAGGGCCCAAATGGCTTGCAGGCACTGTGATTGCCAAAGAGGGGAAACTTACCAATGGACAAATCTGCCGCAAACATGTGGATCAAACTAAAAGGAGGTTCAGCAACCCCATAGAAGAAGCAGAGGAAGAACACGATGTAGAGTTTACTCCACCACAGGTGACCGAATACTGAAACCAAGTGGAGGAGAGCCCAGTCACTGTGGGCAGTCTGGACAGGCCTGAGGCACCGCAAACAGCAGACACTCAGGCCAGCGCCCAACAACCGGAGCCCCAACTCAGGTGCTCTACAAAGGAGCGTAAATCACCAGAGAGACTTAACCTGTGATCCCAATAAGACTTTAGCGGGGAGGTGATGTCATATATTCAACTATCATTGTAACCCATGTATAAGCTGACCTAAGTTGTACACCTTGAGAACATTGACCACAAGGGGCGAACTTGTGGGAGACACTCCTAACCTGACTTTCAGGTGTAAAAGGGGAAGATCCACCCACCTTCATCACCCTGAGGTCTTGGTAATAAAGGTAGCTGGTCACAGAGTGACCTTCTCTCAAGTATGGGCCTCGTGTGCATTTATACTGTATAGTAAGGACATATCAACTCCCCTGCTCTTCTTCGAATAGTGCTGTGGGATCTTTTATGCCCACCTGAGAGAGCAGATGGGGCCTCGGTTTAATGTGTAATCTGAAAGACAGCACCTCTGATAGTGCAGTGCGCCCTCAGTCCTGCACCCCCTGACAGTGCAGCGCTCTCTCAGTCCTGCACCCCCTGACAGTGCAGCGCTCCCTCAGTACTGCCCCTCTGACAGTGCAGCGTTCCCTCAGTACTGTCCCTCTGACAGTGCAGCGTTCCCTCAGAACTGCCCCTCCGATAGTGCAGCGTTCCCTCAGTACTGCTCCTCCGAAAATGCAGCACTCCCTCAGTACTGCCCCTCCGACAGTGTAGCGCTCCCTCAGTACTGCCCCTCCGACAGTGTAGCGCTCCCTCAGTACTGCCCCTCTGACAGTGCAGCGTTCCCTCAGTACTGTCCCTCTGACAGTGCAGCACTCCCTCAATACTGCGCCTCTGACAGTGCAGCACTCCCTCAGTACTGCCCCTCCGACAGTGCGCCACTCCCTCAGTACTGACCCTCCATCAGTGCAGCACTCCCTCAGCACTGCACTGGGAGTGTCAGCCTGGATTTATGTGCTCCAGTCTCTGGAGTGGGACTTGAACCCACGACCTTGTGAATCTGAGGCGAGTGTGCTGCCCATTGAGACACAGTTAATGCCACATAGCGAGAAATTGACGTCACGTGTACGCCGGAGAAATTAGACATGGTAACATTGATAAACCAGTTGGCTGTTTACAACAGTCCAGCAGATTCTTTTCCTGGTGCCAGCCCAGATATTTCGTTTCAAGGTGGGATCTGAACTCATGACCTTTGTGATACTCGTCTAATACTCGGTTAACACACCCAATGATTGGCAGGTCGGCAAGATTACAGGGGGAGGCAGGCAGAGGGAGGCAAGTATTGATCATTTTTACTTTCAACGCTCCCTTCTTTCAACCCGCTGGGAGGGTTCCCATTACTTGGGACCTTCAAGCTGATGAATCATTAGATTCTGGACAGTGACCGAGGGAGGGTCATGTGTTTGGACAGTGACTGGGGGAGGGTCCCATGTCTGGACACTGACTGGGGGAGGGTCCCATGTCTGGACTGGGGGAGGGTCCTGTGTCTGGACAGTGAGTGGGGGAGGGTCCCATGTCTGGACAGTGACTGGGGGAGGTTCCCATGGCTGGACTGGGGGAGGGTCCTGTGTCTGGATAGTGAGTGGGGGAGGGTCTCATGTCTGGACAGTGAGTGGGGGAGGGTCCCATGTCTGGACAGTGACTGGGGGAGGTTCCCATGGCTGGACTGGGGGAGGGTCCTGTGTCTGGACAGTGAGTGGGGAAGGGTCCCGTGTCTGGACAGTGACTGGGGGAGGGTCCCATGTCTGGACTGGGGGAGGATCCTGTGTCTGGACAGTGAGTGGGGGAGAGTCCCGTATCTGGACACTGACTGGGGGGGGTCCCATATCTGGACTGGGGGAGGGTCCTGTGTCCGGACAGTGAGTGGGGGAGGGTCCCGTGTCTGGACAGTGATTGGGGGAGGGTCCCATTTCTGGACTGGGGGAGGGTCCTGTGTCTGGACAGTGAGTGGGGGAGGGTCCCGTGTCTGGACAGTGACTGGGGGAGGGTCCCGTGCTGGACATTACCCGGCAGCTTTAAATAGCCCAAGGGAGGGATTATGTGGACAACTGCAACCTGACCTGTGTGGGGTAACCAACAACAATAACTTGCATTTCTATAGCACCCTTAACGTAGTAAAAAATGTCCCAAAAATGTTTCACAGGATCGTTATCAGATAAACTATGTCACAGAGCCACATGAGGAGATATTGGGACAGGTGATGCAAAGCCTGGTCAAAGACGTGGGTTTTAAGGAGTAACTTAAAGGAGGAGAGAAAGGTAGAGAGGTGGAGAGGTTTAGGGAGGGAGTTCCAGAGCTTGGGGCCCAGGCAGTGGAAGGCACGGCCAGTATTGCCGGGCGCTGGAAATACTCCGATGGGTATTTGCTGGCAAGGAAAACGTTACCATATTGCCGTGACACTGTGGACACAGAGCAGACAGGATTACGCAGTAATAAACCTTAGTGTAGCTGTTATAAATCCTGTCTAAGTAGCCAAAAAATAATGCAGATTTTGTCATTTGGAATGCTACAGGATAAGGAAACTAAGTCCTCTGAGAGATTATTTCATGTTGTCAGATCGTATTAGCTCAGGAGAACGTCTGGGGAATTTCACTGAGCATGTTCGAAGGCTGCAGCCGGCAGGGCGGGAGAGAATACACGAGACCTTCTTGGTCATTTACAACACCCTGTCAGTAGGACAGTCGCTCCGAGTACTTCCTTCCAAAGGAGGTTTGCTTTTGACTCGGAGCAGGATCGGTGCAATGGGGGACCGAATTGGGCAGCGCACTCAGAAGTCGGGAAGGAAGTGAGGCCTGGCTTATTTTAATGGTCAGGCCTCAGTCGTAACTCTATCTTCCTCTTGCAGCCGCTGGGAATGGTGTCAAGGCTGGTGGGAGCGGGAATTAGGGAAGGCAACAGTCAACAAAAACACCTTGTATTTATATAGCGCCTTTAACCTCGTAAAATGTCACAAGGCGCTTCACAGGAGTGGTTATAAGACAAAACCAAATAAATTTGACACCGAGCCACATAAGAAAAAATTAGGGCAGGTGACCAAAAGCTTGGTCCAAGAGATAGGTTTTAAAGAGCGTCTTGAAGGAGGAAACAGAGGTGGAGGGGCGGAGAGGTTTAGGGAGGGAGTTCCAGAGCTTGGGGCCCAGGCAGCTGAAGGCACAGCCACCGATGGTGTAGCGATTATAATCGGGGATGCTCAGGAGGGCAGAATTAGGGGAGTGCAGACATCTCGGGGGTTGTGAGATGGAGGAGATTACGCAGATAGGGAGGGGTGAGGCCATGGAGGGATTTGTAAATAAGGATTGTCATGTATGTACTTTTGGGATCACTAGCCACTAGATGGCGTCACTGTTGGAGGCCATTGGGCTGCATGCACGTGTGTGCAGCCCAAGTATAAAAGGCCAGCCATTTTGTATATTAGTCGCTTTGGGCTTTAATAAATTAGAGCCAAGGTCATACCTCTTCGAGTAAAATGGTACTCAGTCTATCAGTTATTGTATACACAACATTTGGCGGCGAGGCAATAAGTACCCTTGCATGCAAAAATGAGCACAATTGGATTGTTGGAACAATTTGTGGAAGGAGAAGATTGGCCAGACTTTGTGAGCCATTTGAGCCAGTTCTTCATGGCCAACAAAATGGAGGAGGTCGGCGACGCAGATCAGTGCCGGGCAGTGTCCTCACTGTTATGCTCATAATAAATGGTCAGACCAAGTACTGTGTGTAGTGAGCAAGTGTGACCTTAGCTCCTTTATTGTAGTTTCAGAGTGCAGGTACCTCATGGATGGCCGGTGTATATACTGTGCTCCCAAGGGATGCTCGGATCCTGTGGGATTCCAACAGGTAGGCCCTCTGGTGGACAGGTGTGATGCAGGTTACAAGGGGTTAAATACATAACATCACCCCTCCGTGAAGTCAACAATACACTTATTTACAAGGTGAGACGATCTTGGGCTTTGTGCTCCCTTGTCGATGATCTCGGTACAAATGGTAGTGTGTTTGGGTTGGTCAGTTCTTCATTGGGCTGTTGGGCAGCCGGCCTTGCCGGGCTGTTAGGGATGATGAGTTCTGTTTCGTGGTCAACGATGACGTCAATTGCCACTTGTGTGTGTGTTAGAAGATCAAAGCACCTCCCCTTTTCCTAATCTGTCACCATTCAGATAATAGTCTGTCTCTCTGTTTTTACCACCAAAGTGGATAACCTCACATTTATCCATATTATACTTCATCTGCCATGCATTTGCCCACTCACCTAACTTATCCAAGTCACTCTTCACCCTCATAGCATACTCCTCGCAGCTCACACTGCCACCGATGAAAGCTTCCCAATCATCCCCTTCTGAGAACTTCTCCAGGATGCCGACTGTTCTTTGAATTTTCGCGCGGTTGTTCATTACTTCATCGCCAATTGTTATGCTCATAATAAATGGTCAGACCAAGTACTGTGTGTAATGAGCAAGTGTGACCTTAGTTCCTTTATTGTAGTTCCAGAGTGCAGGCACTTCGTGGGTGGCCTGCTTATATACTGTGCTCCCAAGGGATGCTGGGATTCCTTGGGACTCCAACAGGTAGGCCCTCTGGTGGACAGGTGTGATGCAGATTACAAGGGGTTAAATACATAACACTCACAGTTTGCGGTCCAAAATTTTATGGTCTGATAAAGAATCTACTCCTGCCTGTTCAACAGAGAAGACATATGAAGAATTGTGTACACAGGTACAGGATCACCTTAAGCTAGACGAAGGCATCATCATCTCGAGATACAGATTTTACATGCACGTTCGCTCAGATAGCCAGAATGCGGCAGAATTCGTAGCCGACCTACGAAATCATGTAAGTTCGGGGCTGTGCTGCAGGACTTCTTTGTAATCAGCATCAACGACGAGGTGATCCTGGGTAAACTACTGGCGGTGGGGACATTGGCTTGAACAGGGTCATCATGATCACTCAGTCATGCATGACGACGGATAGAAGTCTAAAGCAGCTATCAGTGAAAAATTGAAACTCGGCAAGTACTGTAAATATGATTGATTCGGCATTCGGCAGAGGGCGCATGGCAGGGCCTACCCGACTGTGTACGCGAAACCTGTGACTACCCAAAGTCCACCAGCGGGAATGCATCCGATTTCTCCGTGTTGGCGTTGAGGGGCAAATCACCGGCACCAGTAGTGCCGATTTAAGCAATATAGTTGCAAAGGCTGTCTGAGAGTGGGGCATCTCCAGCGCAAGTGTCCGCAGATGAGCAAGCGTGCTGTGACACACCACGTGGAGGATGAAAGTCAGACTAGCGCGGATCCAGATACACAATCCGAGATACCAGAGGAGGAAGTGTATGGATTGTACTCGTTCCTAACTAAGAGCAAATCAATAATGATCAACGTGAAATTTAATGGGGTGCCGGTACCGATGGAACTGGACACGGGGGCAAGTCAATCGATAATGAGCCAGAGGGCATTCGACAAGTTGTGGGATACTAAGGCTGTGAGGCCCAGGCTGAGTCCAGTGAATGCCAAGTTGCACACGTACACCAAAGAACTTATAACGGTGATTGGTAGTGCCACAATTAAAGTGTCGTATGACGGTGCGGTTCATCGCTGTGGATTGTCCCAGGCAATGGCCCAACTCTATTCGGCAGGAACTGGCTTGAAAAATCAGATACGATTGGAATGACATCAAGGGGTTGTCATCAGAGAAAGATACATGTGCCCAAGTACTGAGCAAGTTCCCCTCGTTGTTCGAACCCAGCATCGACAACTTCATGGGAGCCAAGATGCAGATCCACATGGGCTAGGATTCAAGACCTGTCCATCATAAAGTTCGGGCAGTTCCGTATATGATGAGGGAGAAGATCGAAATCGAAATGGACAGACTCCAGCGTGAAGGGATCATATCACCGGTTGAATTTAATGAATGGGCCAGCCCCATTGTTCCTGTGCTGAAACGTGATGGCACAGTCAGAATCTGTGGAGACTACAAGGCTATGGTCAACAGGGTTTCAATACCCATTACTGAAGGCTAATGACTTGTTTGCAATGCTAGCCGGGGGGAAATCATTCACCAAACTGGACTTGACGTCGGCCTACATGACACAGGAGCTGGTTGAGACGTTGACGAGACTTACATGCATTATCACCCATAAAGGACTGTTTATTTATCACAGGTGCCCTTTTGGAATTCGTTCGGCAGCAGCAATATTTCAGAGGAACATGGAGAGCCTACTGAAGTCCGTTCCCAGAACCGTCGTGTTCCAAGACAACATCCTGATCGCAGGTCGTGACTCCGAGAAACATCTGAACAACCTGGAAGAGGTTCTATATCATCTGGACAAAGTGGGACTCAGACTGAAACACTCGAAGTGCATCTTCATGGCACCAGAGGTCGAATTCCTGGGGAGGAAAATTGCTGCTGACGGCATCAGGCCCACGGACGCGAAAACCAAGGCAGTCAAGCATGCACCGAAGCCGTAGAACGTGACAGAGCTGCGTTCGTTCCTGGTCTACTCAACTACTTCGGTAATTTCCTACCTAAATTGAGCACCTTATTAGAACCACTGCACATGCTGCTAAGAAAAGGCGACAACTGGATTTGGGGTGCATCTCAAGACAGAGCTTTTGAGAAAGCCACTAATCTGCTTTGCTCTAACAAGCTACTGGTACATTATGGCCCATGTAAACCTTTAGTATTGGTCTGTGATGCTTCGTCTTATGGAATTGGTTGCGTACTCCAACAAGCTAATGAGTCGGGTAAACATCAACCAGTTGCATATGCTTCAAAATTTTGTCTGAAGTGGAAAGAGCCTACAGCGTGGTAGAGAAAGAAGCACTAGCCTGTGTGTATGGGGCTAAAAAGATACATCTGTACCTGTTTTGGACTTCAGTTTGAACTGGAGACAGATCACAAGCCGCTCATTTCACTGTTCTCTGAAAACAAAGGTATCAATACCAATTTTCATCCCACATCCAGAGGTGGGTGCTGACATTATCCGCTTATGAGTATCTCATTCACCACAGACCTGGCACCGAGAATTGTGCCGATGCTTTGAGCCGTCTGCCATTGTCCACACCGGAGATGAAACGCCACAACCAGCGGACCTATTGTTAGTTATGGATGCTTTTGAGAGTAAAGGAACCCCTATTACTGCTCAACAAGTTAAGACCTGGACCAGCCAGGACCCGATTTTATCGGTGGTGAAGTGTTGGATCCTCAAAGGTGATTGGTCTGCCATACCCAAGCAAATGTACGAAGAGACCAAACTTTACATTCGTCGCAAAGATGAACTGTCTATTCAGTCGGATTGTATACTGTGCGGCAATCGTATTGTTATGCCCAAGAAAGGGAGAGGGAAATTTGTACGTGAGCTACATAGCACACATCCCGGCATTGTAATGATGAAAGCCATTGCCAGGTCTCATGTATGGTGGCCGGGAATTGACTCTGAGCTGGAATCATGTGTGCATCAGTGCAACACTTGCATGCAGCTCAGCAAAGCACCGCTGAGTCTGTGGTCGTGGCCATCTAAACCATGGTCCAGGATCCACATCGACTTTGCAGCTCCCTTCCTGGGGAAGATGTTTTTAGTTGTGGTGGATGCATATTCGAAGTGGATAGAGTGTATAATCATGTCATCCAGCACATCCACAGCTACCATTGAGAATCTGTGTCATGTTTGCGACACATGGTCTGCCTGACATCATTGTTAGCGACAACGGATCGTGCTTCCCCAGTCAGGAGTTTCAAGAGTTCATCAAACTCAATGGTGTCAAACATATAAGGTCAGCACAGTTCAAACCTCCATCCAATGGGCAAGTAGAACGTGCTTACCAAATCATAAAGCAGAGTATGAAGCGAGTAACCCAAGGCTCACTGCAGACCCGCCTGTCATGCATACTGCTTAGTTACAGGACAAGGCCACACACGCTTACCAGGGTCTCGCCTGCTGAACTAATGATGAAGAGAGGTCTTAAGATCAAGCTATCTCTTCTACACCCTGACATGAATAACCATTTTGAATATAGAAGATAAAGTCAGCAAGGATATCACGATCGCGCAGCTGTGTCACACAATATTTCTATAAATGATTCTGTATATATTCTGAATTATGGTCAGGGTCCCAAATGGATTGCTGGTACTGTCATGACCAAGGAGGGCACCAGAGTATTTGTTGTCAAACCCAAAAATGGGCAAACAAATGGATCAGACAAAGCTGCGGCACACAGATGAACCGGAACTGTCGGAGGAAGAGACAATCGACGACCAACCAACCTACCCCTAGTCATCAGAGGACTCAGTGGTCATCAGTGAATCGGGACTTTCAATCACTGACATGTTCAATGAAAATGGACTTTCAATCCCTGACATGGCCATTGCCACTCCCACCAGGTCAGCCACCCAGCCACCAGTCACAACAGACTCTGAACATTCACCCAAGGCTGGAGTTGAACTGAGACAGTCAATCCAGGAGCGTAAAACACCAGACCGTCTCAATTTGTAAAAGACTGTGTTAATATCTTAGAGGGTGTATTGTCATGTACGTACTTTTGAGATCACTAGCCACTGTTGGAGGCCACATGTGTGCAGCCCAGGTATAAAAGGCCAGCCATTTTGTATTTTTGTCACTTTGGGTTTTAATAAAGCAGAGCCAAGGTCATACTTCTTGGAGTTAAACAGTACTCAGTCTAACAGTTATTGCATACACAAGGATGAGAATTTTGAAATCGAGGCGTTGCTTAACCGGGAGCCAATGTAGGTCAGCGAGCACAGGGGCTGGTGGGTGAGTGGGATTTGGTGTAAGTTAGGACACGAGGCAGCCGAGTTTTGGATCACCTCGAGTTTACATAGGGTAGAATGTAGGAGGCCAGCCAGGAGTGCGTTGGAATAGTCATGTCTAGAAGTATCAGAGGCATGGATGGGGGTCCACGGCATGAAGACCGGAGGTGTGGGGATGGCAGAGGGAAGGCAGGAGCAGGGGAGGCCCACGAATATCTACTGGGGCCTGGAGGAACACTCCGACACATCCTGGGCCCCCAAGGAGTCTCACCCGAAGAGGCCTCTTCTGGGCTGTGCTCCCTCCCGCCAGGACCCTCCGGCAGCTTTACCACTGGCCGGGCCTCCCTCGACTTCGAGTTCAAATAGCAGAGTCAATGACATCATCGGGCTGTGACCTTTACCCCTCAGTCGAGCCCCACCCCGCCGTCTGCCTGTAGCGCGAGCCACGGACTACACGAGAGTCGGGGAACAGATAGAGGCGGACCCGCATGATTGTAACCCCTCGCAGCGGGAGTTGGGGGGGTGGGGATTAACATCGACCCAATAGTTCACCTACAGCTGTCTTTAAAACATTAAAAGTATATAAACTCAAAGGGGGAGAGGTCACGCTGGTCTTTGGTGGCAGCGAATAGGCTGTTCCATTTATATCCTGTCCAATTTGACTTCAAAAGAAAGAGCTTGCATTCCTACAGCAACTTTCACAACCTCAGGACGTCCCAAAGCGCTTTACAGCCAATGAAGTACTTTTGAAGTGCAGCCCCACTGTTGCAATGTAGGAAACACGGCAGCCAATTTGCGCACAGCAAGCTCCCACAAACGGCAATGTGATAATGACCAAATAATCTGCTTTTCATAGAATCGTAGAACTTTACAGATTCGAAGGAGGCCATTTCGGTCCATCGTGTCCGCGCCAGTTGACCAAGAGCTACCCAGCCTAATCCCACTTTCCAGCTCTCGGTCCGTAGCTCTGTAGGTTACAGCACTTCAAGTGCACATCCAAGTACTTTTTAAATGTGGTGAGGGTTTCTGCCTCTACCACCCTTTTAGGCAGCGAGTTCCAGACCCAATAGTAATTTTCAAAAGGGAATTGGATACATACTTAAATGGGTACAATTTGCGGGGCTGTGGGGAAAAAGCAGGGGCGGAGTGGGACTAATGAGATCGCTCTCTCACAGAGCCGGCACAGGCACGATGGGCCGAATGGCCTCCTTCTATGCTGTAAGTTTCGATGATTCTATGATCCCATGAACAGCATATCAGAAGGAATGAGGAGATCGCCGGGGTTTTTTTGGTTGGTGTTGTTTGAGAGTAAATATTGGTCAGGACCCCAAGTCTGCAGCCCGACGACAGACGCAGGGTCTTCACTCCAAGAGTGAAGGCAGGAAAAGCAGAAGAAAGATCTTCACACAGAAGGTTATCAGAACGCTAACTGCTTGAGGCAGGGGCTGTCTGGAAGGTCTCTTGGGGACGTTCTCCCTGTCGGGGGAAACCCAGACACTTAAATCCTGTTTCGACCGATCAGCCGCCAAAGTTACAGTGGCCGATCGGGAGAGTCCTCGAGGAAATTCCTGGTGTGTAAACACTGTTTGAAATGGAATCGTACAAATATTTGAAAAACGAGAATACAACAGGATTTGGAGAAAGGAAGGGACGTGGCCTCCCTTCTGTGCCGAAGATGCTGTGATTGTATTTTTACACAGAATGTACGGCACAGAAACTGACTGTTCGGTACAACTGCTCTCAGCCGGTGTTTATTCTCCACAAGAGCCTCCTCCCCACCATACTTTATCTCACCCCATCAACAAATCCTTCTATTCCTTTCTCCCTCATGTGTTTATCCAGCTTCCCCTTAAATACATCTCAGCTATTCGCCTCAACCACTCCCTGTGGTACATAAGAACATAAGAAATAGGAGCAGGAGTAGGCCGTACGGCCCCTCGAGCCTGCTCCGCCATTTAATACGATCATGGCTGATCTGATCATGGACTCAGGTCCACTTCCCTGCCCACTCCCTATAACCCCTTATCCCCCATTCTCTCCACTCTCTGGGTAAAGAAGTTTCTCTTGAATTCCCTATAGGAGTTATTAGTGACTATCTTGTATCGAGTTGCAACATAAGGAGACTAAACCACAATTAAGGAATGTTTTTGAATGATATGTGGCTTCGAAAACTGGAAATCCAGAAAAAGATGTACTCCAGTTATGTCACTCGGCAGTAAAGCTACTCCAAACCCCCAACGATATTTAATGTTCTTTTGCAAATTTATTGTTGGAGATCACTTTCACACCCACCGCCATTATTATCTTACACACTGCGGCCAAACCCATTACAAGGTTTTGAGCGGTTTCAGGCAATATCAGAGAAAATGTGCTCTGCATTATGGCAAACAAAAATGAAAGCAACTAATGGATCCTTAAAAGCACATGAAAGCTTTTGATGAAACATCAATAGTTATTCTAATGGGAATCTGCACCATGCAATTTGCTCCTTCGCATAATCCTGCTCAACTTTCTGTCCCATTCCAACAACAACAACATTGATTTATATAGCATCCTTAACATAGTAACAACATCCCAAGGTGCTTCACAAGAGCATTATCAGACCAAACTCGACACCGAGCCACATAAGGAGATATTCAGGCAGCTGACCAGAAGTTTGGTCAAATAGATAGGTTTTAAAGAGCGACTTAAAAGGGGAGAGAGAGAGGTGGAGAGGCGGAGAGGTTTAGGGAGGGAATTCCAGAGCTCAGGGCCCAGGCAGCTGAACGCATGGCCACCAATAGTGGAGCGATTAAAATTGGGGGATGTGCAAACGGCCGGAATTGGAGGAGCGCAGGGATCTCGGGGGTTGTAGGGCTGGAGGAGGTTACAGAGATAGGGAGGGGTGTAGGGGCTGGAGGAGGTTACAGAAACATGGAGGGGGTGCAGGGCTTACATAGAAACATAGAAAATAGGTGCAGGAGTAGGCCATTCGCCCTTCTAGCCTGCACCGCCATTCAATGAGTTCATGGCTGAACATTCAACTTCAGTACCCCATTCCTGCTTTCTCGCCATACCCCTTGATCTCCCTAGTAGTAAGGACCTCATCTAACTCCTTTTTGAATATATTTAGTGAATTGGCCTCAACAACTTTCTGTGGTAGAGAATTCCACAGGTTCACCACTCTCTGGGTGAAGAAGTTCCTCCGCATCTCGGTCCTAAATGGCTTACCCCTTATCCTTAGACTGTGACCTCTGGTTCTGAGGATGTTACGGAAATAGGGAGGGGGTGTAGGGCTTCAGGAGGTTACAGAGATAGGGAGGGGGTGTAGGGGCTGGAGGAGGTTACAGAGATAGGGAGGGAGTGTAGGGGCTGGCGGAGGTTACAGAGATAGGGAGGGGGTGTAGAGGGAGGAGGTTACAGAGATAGGGAGGGGTGTAGGGGGAGGAGGTTACAGAGATAGGGAGGGGTGTAGGGCTGGAGGAGGTTACAGAGATAGGCAGAGGTGCAGGGGCTGGAGGAGGTTACAGAGATAGGGAGGGGTGCAGGGGCTGGAGGAGGTTACAGAGATAGGGAGGGGTCCAGGGGCTGGATGAGGTTACAGAGATAGGGAGGTGGGCTAGACCATGGAGGGATTTGAACACAAGGATGAGAATTTTGAATTTGAGGCGTTGCTACACTTGGAGTCAGTGTTGGTCAGTGAACACAGAGCTGATGGAAATGAAGATCAAAATTGAGCACAATATGCAGGACCAGTATAAGATCTGTGTAAAGGAGACATGGCAGGTTGAGCACTTCTTGTGCCAGAGCACATCCAGCCCATAATATGGAGCAATTATCTGTTGCAGTATGTTCCAGGAAGCACTTTTTCACAGCAAAATTACATCAATCTAATCTTCAAATAATTGAAAAAGGTGTTTGGATCGCCTGAATCCTACAACACAGCTCGGATAGTGAGCCACAGGAGAAGGAGCAACAAATATTCACACGGATGATACCAGAACTGAGAAGTTATAACTATCAGGAAAGTTTGAACCGAATGGGGCTCGAAAAGAGAAGGCTGAGGGGTGAGCTGATCAAGCTCTTCAAGATAATGAAAGTGTTTTATGGGTAGAAGTAGAGAAGGTGTTTGTACTTGCAGCAGAGAGCCAAACTGGAGGCCATCAATATAAGACAGTCACTAATAAATCCAATGGGGAATTCAGGAGAAACTTCTTTACCCAGAGAGCGGTGAGAATGTGGAACTCGCTCCCACAGGGAGTTATTGAGGAGAATAGTATCGATGCATTTAAGAGGAAGCTGGATAAACACATGACGGAGAAAGGAATAGAAGGTATGTAGACAGGGTGAGATGGAGAGGGGTGGGAGGAGGCTTCTGTGAAACATAAACATCAGCACGGATCATAGGAACATACAAACATTGGAACATAGGAACAGGAGGCCATTCAGCCCCTCGAGCCTGTTCCGCTATTCAATGAGATCATGGCTGATCTGCATTAACTTCAGATAGTAGGGATTGTGGATGCATTGGTTATAATTTACCAAAATTCCCTGGATTCTGGGGAGGTCCCAGCAGATTGGAAAACTGCAAATGTAACGCCCCTATTTAAAAAAGGAGGCAGACAAAAAGCAGGAACCTATAGACCAGTTAGCCTAATATCTGTGGTTGGGAAAATGCTGGAGTCCATTATTAAAGAAGCAGTAGCAGGGCATTTGGAAAAGCAAAATTCAGTCAGGCAGAGTCAGCATGGATTTATGAAGGGGAAGTCATGTTTGACAAATTTGCTGCAATTCTTTGAGGATGTAACGAACAGGGTGGATAAAGGGAACCAGTGGATGTGGTTTATTTGGACTTCCAGAAGGCATTTGACAAGGTGCCACATAAAAGGTTACTGCACAAGATAAAAGTTCATGGGGTTGGGGGTAATATATTAGCATGGATAGTGGATTGGCTAAATAACAGAAAACAGAAAGTATGGATAAATGGTTCATTCTCTGGTTGGTAACCGGTAACTAGTGGAATGCCGCAGACTCAGTGTTGGGTCCTCAACTATTTACAATCTATATTAACGACTTGGAAGAAGGGACTGAGTGTAATGTAGCCAAGTTTGCTGACGATACAAAACTGGGAGGAAAAGCAATATGTGAGGAGGACACAAAAAATCTGCAAAAGGACATACAGGCTAAGTGAGTCGGCAAAAATTTGGCAGATGCAGTATAATGTTGGAAAGTGCGAGGTCATGCATTTTGGCAGAAAAAAAATCAAAGATCAAGTTATTATTTAAATGGAGAAAGATTGCAAAGTGCTGCAGTACAGTGGGACCTGGGGGTACTTCTGCATGAAACACAAAAGGATATTATGCAGTTACAGCAAGTGATCAGGAAGGCCAATGGACTCTTGGCCTTTATTGCAAAGGGGATGGAGTATAAAAGCAGGGAAGTCTTGCTACAGCTATACAGGGTATTGGTGAGGCCACACCTAGAATACTGCGTAGTTTTGGTTTCCATATTTACAAAAGGATATACTTGCTTTGGAGGCAGTTCAGAGAAGGTTCACTAGGTTGATTCCAGAGATGAGGGGGTGGATTTATGAGGAAATGTTGAGTCGGTTGGGCCTCTACTCATTGGAATTCAGAAGAATGAGAGGTGACCTTATTGAAACATATAAGATTGTGAGGTGGCTTGACAAGGTGGATGCAGAGAGGATGTTTCCACTGATGGGGGAGACTAGAACTAGAGGGCACGATCTTAGAATAAGGGGCCGTCCATTTAAAACTGAGATGAGGAGAAATTTCTTCTCTCAGAGGGTTGTAAATCTGTGGAATTCGCTGCCTCAGGGAGCTGTGGAAGCTGGGACATTGAATAAATTTAACACAGAAATAGACTGTTTCTTAAATGATAAGGGGATAAGGGGTTATGGGGATTGTTACGTATGTAAATTTTACTAATGTGTAAGACTTTCTACCGGGGGGCGCACCTGTGGGAGACCCAAGGGTCACCTGCACACCTCGGGCAAGCTGCTTCCTCACTCTGGAGTTACATTAAAGACACCAAGGTCACGACAGTTTGAGCTTACAGAATACAGTCTTGTGGAGTTATTCTGAACACAACAATTGGCGACGAGTAATAGATCATGAACTTTCACGTGGTTATGGCTGCCATTGGTATTCTTGAGAGATTTGTTGAGGGTGATGATTGGGTAGCCTTCATTGAGCGTCTTGACCAGTACTTCGTGGCCCACGAGCTGGATATGGAGTAGGTCGGGGTCAAGCGCAAGGCGATTCTCCTCACCGTTTGTGGGTCCACGCTATATGTCCTCATCAAAAATCTGCTAACACTGATGAAATCAACAGAGAAGACATATGCAGAGTTGTGCATGCTGGTTCGGGAACACCTCAAGCCGAAGGAGAGCATCTTAATGGCCAGGTATCACTTTTACACGCACCATCGCTCCGAGGACGAGAACGTGGCGAGCTATGTTGCCAACCTAAGATGCCTTGCGGGACCGTGCGTATTTGCTGGATTTTTGGGGGAAATGTTGCGGGGCTTTTTCATGCTCGCAGTTGGCCATGATGTCATTCTTCACGAACTGCTGTCTGCCGAATCCCTAGATCTGAGCAAGGCCATCACGATAGCCCAGGCTTTCATGTCCACGAACGATAACAATAAACAGATATCTTTGCAGTATCGAAGCTCACCGGCAAGTACTGTGCATAAAATAATGCCTTCAGCAGGCAGTACTGTACATGGCAGGGCCTACACGCTTGCAGAGGCCAGACCTAGGATGACTCTGAGTCTGCTGTGGGGCGTGAATGCGAATCCATTAACACCATGTTGGCGCTGCAGGGGTAATCATCGAGCCCATCAATGTCGATTCAAGCACTACATGTGCAAAGGCTGCGGAACAATGGGGCACCTCCAGCGAATGTGCAAACGTACTTCTACTCACCACGTAGAGTCGGCAGAAGATGACCGATCCGGCGCGGATCACGCTGAACGAGTAAGAGAGGAAACTCAACCTGAGGCTGAAGAGGAAGTGCATGGAGTACATACCTTCCCCACCAAAAGCCCTCCGATAATGTTGAAAGTCAAATTAAATGGCATTCCAGTTTCCATGGAATTGAACATGGGGGCGAGACAGTCAATTATGAGCCAAAAGGTGTTGAGCAACTGTGGGGCAACAAGGTACAAAAGCCAAAAATAAGCCCGATTCACACCAAGCTGCACTTACACCAAAAAGCTCATACCAGTCATTGGCAGTGCGGCAGTAAAGGTATCGTACGATGGAACTATGCATGATTTATCACTATGGATTGTACCAGGCGATGGCCCAACGCTGTTCGACAGAAGCTGGCTAAGAAAGATCCGATGGAACTGGGATGACATCAAAGCACTGTCTTCGGTGGATGACGCCTCGTGCGCCCAAGTGCTAAACAAATTCCCATCATTATTTGAGCCAGGCATCGGCAACTTCACAGGTGCCAGATCCTTCTAGTCCCTGATGCACGACCCATTCATCACAAGGCCCGAGCGGTTCCATATATGATGCGAGAGAAAGTCGAGATCGAGCTGGACAGAATTCAACGAGAGGAGATCATATCGCCAGTCGTGTTCAACGAGTGGGCCAGTCCAATTGTTCCGGTGTTGAAAAGTGATGGGACAGTCAGAATCTGTGGGGACTACAAGGTAATGATCAACTGAGTCTCGTTACAGGACCAGTACCCACTACCCGAAGCGGATGACCTGTTCGTAACGCTAGCAGGGGGAAGTCGTTCACCAAGCTGGTCTAACCTCTGCTTACATGACACAGGAGCTGGCTAAACCTTCGAAAAAATTGACGTGCACCAACACGCAAAAAGGTCTGTTCATATACCACAGGTGCCCTTTTGGGATTCGCTTGGCTGCGGCCATCTTCCAGAGGAACATGGAGAGTCTGCTGAAATCGGTTCTGCGCATCGTGGTGTTTCAATACAAAATCCTGATCACGGGTAGCAATGCCACCGAACACTTGCACAACCTGGAAGAGGGTCTAAAGCGACTGGACAGAGTGGGACTCAGGCTGAAATGCTCCAAATGTGTTTTCCTGGCGCTAGAGGTCAAATTTCTGTGGAGAAAGATTGCGGCGAACGGCATCAGACCCAAGGCCATCAATAATGCACCCAGACCACAGAATGTGACGGAGCTGCGTTAGTTCCTGGGACTCCTCAACTATTTTGGCAACTTTCTACCAGGGTTGAGCACTTTGCTGTAACCCTTGCATTTATTGTTACGCAAGGGTGACGACTAGGTTTGGGGTAAATCTTGAGAGGCAGCCTTTAATAAGGCCAGAAACCTGCCATGTTCTAACAAGTTACTTGTATTGTATGATCCGTGTAAACGTTTAGTACTAGCCTGTGATGCATCTTCGTACGGGGTCGGTTGTGTGCTACAGCAAGCAAATGTGTCAAGCAAACTGCAACCGGTTGCATGTGCATCCAGAAGTTTATCTAAGGCTGAAAGAGCCTACAGTATGGTTGAGAAAGAAGCATTAGCATGCGTATAGGGGTTAAGAAAATGCACCAATACCTATTTTGACTTCAGTTCGAGCTCGAAACCGACCACAAACCGTTCATTTTGCTGTTCTCAGAAAGCAAAGGTATTAACACCAATGCTTCGTCTCGCATCCAATGATGGGCACTAACGTTATCTGCGTATGACTATGTAGGAGCCTGTGCTATCACTAGTAAAAAACTGCGTCCTTAATGGGAGTTGGTCGGCAGTTCCTGGGGAAATGCAAGACGAAATGAAGCCGTTTTATCGATGCAATGATGAAAGGTCCATCCACTCGGATTGTCTCCTATGGGGGAATCGCATAGTTTTGCCAATAAAAGGCAGGGAAACGTTTATACGCAACCTACACAGTACCCACCCAAGCATAGTCATGATGAAGGCTATCACCAGGTCGCACGTTTGGTGGCCCGGCATTGACTCGGAATTGGAGTCATGCGTACACCAATGTAACACTTGCTCAGAGTTGAGCAATGCACCAAAAGAGGCCCCACTGAGTCTGTGGTCATAGCCCTCCAAACCGTGGTCCAGGGTCCACGTAGATTTCGCTGGCCCCTTTCTCGGAAAGATGTTCCTAGTAACAGTGGACATTTATTCTCAATGGATTGAATGTATAATAATGTCGTCATGTACGTCCACTGCCACCATTGAAAGCCTCCGGGCCATGTTCCTCACCTATGGTTTGCCAGACGTCCTTGTTAGTGACAATGGGCCATGTTTCACCAGCTCAGAGTTCAACGAGTTCATGACCCGCAATGGCATCAAGCATGTCAGGTCTGCCCCGTTTAAGCCCGCATCCAATGGTCAAGTGGAATGGGCAGTCCAAACTATCAAGCAGAGCTTGAAACGCATGATGGACGGTTCCCTGCAGACCCGGTTATCCCGGGTTCTGCTCAGCTGACGGGACACGACCACACACGCTTACCGGGGTTCCCTCAGCAGAATTGTTAATGAAGAGAGCACTCAAAACCAGGCTCTCCTTAGTCCACCCAGATCTCAATGATCATGTAGAAACCCGGCATCACCGGCATAATGTGTACCATGATCGCGCGGCTGTATTGCATGACATTGAGATTAATGACCCTGTATTTTTTCTTAATTACGGTCTTGGTCCCAAATAGATAGCTGGCACTGTTTTAGCCAAGCAGGGGAATAGAGTGTTTGTTGTCAAATTTTTGAATGGACAAATGTGCAGAAAGCACTTGGATCAGACCAAACTGCGATTCACTGACAACCAAGAACAGTTTGAAGAGGACATTATCATCATTGATCCACCAACACACACCCAACCAGTAATCGACCTCACGGTCAATGACGAGGATGAACCCACCATGCCCGACAATCCGATTAGACCAGCTGCGCTGCAGTGTAGCAATGATCCGACCGACTCGCCATGTCAGGACTTCAACTCAGGCGATCAATCCGGGAACGCAGAGCCCCGGATCGCCTCAACTTGTAAAAACTTGTATCTAAAACTTTGGGGGTCGGGGGGAGTGATGTTATGTATGTAAACTTTACTAGTATGTAAGACTTGCTACCAGGGGGCACACCTGTGGGAGACCCAAGGGTCACCTGCACACCCTGGGCAAGCAGGTATAAAAGACAGTCTACCATGCTGCCTCCTCACTCTGGAATTACATTAAAGAGACCAAGGCCACAACAGTTTGAACTTACAGTATACAGTCTTGTGGCATTATTCTGAACAAAACAGGGAGTGGGCAGGGAAGTGGGGCTGAGTCCATAATCAGATCAGCCAAGATCATATTGAATAATGGAGCAGGCTTGAGCGACCGTATGGCCTACTCCTGTTCCTATTTCTTATGTTCTTATGTTCTTATGTAGCCTCCTTTGGCCTATACCCCTTAATACCTTTAACAAAAAACTATTAACCTCAGATTTAAAATGAACAATTGTTCCAGCATCAATTGCCGTTTGGGGAAGAGAGTTCCAAACTTCTGCTTCCCTTTAGCCGGAATCTCTCCAGCTCTGCGAGTGCGGGTTTGGAGGCGGGGCCGCTGTCAAAATGGCCGTGAACCGCTGAGGAAGGACCAGCATGCAAGGAAGGGCGGATTGGGTCCTCTCAGCAGCAAGAGCTTCCTGAGGAAGACACCTTGTCAGGAGGACAATCTTCCTGAGGATGCTCCATCCATCCCAAGCACCAGCACAGACACTGCTCACCTTCTCCTTGGTCTTCCTCATCTGATGAGGTCTGCTGCTGTTGCTGTGCCTCCTCCAAATGCAGGCCTCTCTGTGTGGCTATTTTGTGAAGTATGCAGAACATTTGCAGAATATTGTGCTTCGCAGGATAAGTGCATTGAGAGGCGTGAGTTCGGGGCCAGAAGAGGCGAGGGCCCAGGGGCAGCACGGACCAGCCCACACTGCGATATGTGTGTGCACTAGGTCTATGCAGCAGAGCAAGTCTCTAGTCATCTTGGATAACCCTTGCCACTGGACCAAGACCTAGCTCTGTCAAGCCCGTGTGGTGGCTGCTGTGTAACAGCCACCACACGTTAAAAAAATCCACGCACAGGCATCTTCCACCCTTCAGGATGTAGTTCAGGACCTAGAATATTAGGTCCTTCATTGAAACACCTGTGAACTCATCCCTTTTTAGCGTGGAAGCAAGTCATCCTCATTTCGAGGGACTGCCTATGATGATTAGGATTGACAGCTGGTGCGGATCCCGCTCAAAACCCGCCTCCTTGTCAGTTTCTAACCCATTAGGACTGCGTGCGGATCGCAGTTCTGACAGCAAGCGGCGGGCCAGGTAAAAGATAGTCGACATGTTGTTGAATGCTACTCAAAAGTATCACTACCACTTCTCTCGACCCCTTCACGGTCTCTAAATTGTCAGACTGCTTGTCCGACATCCAGTTCTGAATGAGCAGAAATTTTCTCCAATTGAAGATTGGGAAGGCCGAAGCCATTGTTTTTGGTCAAGGCACAAACTCCATTCTCTAGCCACTGACTCCATCCCTCTCACCAACTTCTGTCTGAGGCTGAACCAGACTGTTCGCAACCTTGGTGTTATATTTGACCCTGAAATGAGCTTCCGACCACATATCCGCAGCATAACTAAGACCGCCTATTTCCACCTCCGTAACATCGCCCGTCTCCACCCCTGTCTCAGCTCATCCGCACCCTCTGTGTCTGGAAGTGTTTCCTAATTTCACTCCTGAAAGGTCTGGCTCTAATTTCTAGACTATGTCCTCTAATCCTAGATTCTCCAACCAGCAGAAATAGTTTCTCTCTATCTACCCTATCTGTTCCCCTCAATGGGCCGAAAATTGGTGCCGAGCTGGGTACGTAGGATGTGCGCACACACCCAAAGAGATCTTGCAAATGACCATTTTCGGGGTGCAATGCGCATGTGCCGGGAACCAACTTTTCCGATCTTTTGACAGATTGCACGCATTCCTGTAGGATGGACATTCCCGAGGCAGAGATTGAGCTATTTGCCCAACTCTTGCCAAGCAAATGTCCTTCAAACTCTTAACCTGGTGAAAGCAGGAACATAGCTTACTCTAGATTCCCCCATGAGGGGAAACATTCTCTCTGCATCTACCCTGTCACGCCCCCTCAGAATCTTATACATTTCAATAAGATCACCTCTCATTCTTCGAAACTCCAATGAGTATAGGCCCAATCTGCTCAACCTTTCTTTATATGACAACCCCTTCATCTCAGGAATCAATCTCATGAACCTTCTCTTAACTGACTCCAATGCAAGTGTATCCTTCTTTAAATAAGGAGACCAACACTGTACGCAGTACTCCAGGTGTGGCCTCACCAATACCCTGTACAGTTGTAGCAGGACTTCTCTGCTTTTATATTCTATCCCCCTTGCAATAAAGGCCAACATTCCATTTGCCTTCCTGATTACTTGCTGTACCTGCATACTACTGTTTTGTGTTTCATGCACAAGGACCCCCAGGTTTCTTTGTACTACAGCATTTTATAATTTCTCTCCATTGAATTAATAATTTGCTTTTTTATTTTTCCTGCCAAAGTGGATAACCTCACACTTTCCCACTTTATACGCAATCGGACAAATTTTTGCCCACTCACTTAGCCTGTCTGTATCCCTTTGCAGATTTTTTGTGTCCTCCCCACAACTTGCTTTCCCACCCACCTTTGTATCATCAGCAAATTTGGCTACATTACACTTGGTCCCTTCACCAAATCACTAATATAAATTGTAAATAGTTGAGACCCCAGCACTGAACCCTGCGGCACCCCACTAGTTACTGTTTGCCAACCGGAAAATGACCCATTTATCCTGATTCCCTGTTTTCTGTTATAGTTAGCCAATCCGCTATCCATGTTTGTATATTATCCCCAACCTCGTGAGCTCTTATCTTGTGCAGTAGACTTTTATGTGGCACCTTACTGAATTTCTTTCTGGAAGTCCAAATATACCACATCCACTGGTTCCCCCTTATCCACCCTGCTCATTACATCCTCAAAGAACTCCTTTCATAACTCCATGTTGGCTCTCTCTGATCAACTGAAAATTTTCGAGATGTTCAATCACACTCTCCTTAATTATAGACTCCAGCAATTTCCTGACAACGGATGTTAGGTTAACTGGTCTATAATTCCCTGGTTTCCCTCTCACCCTTCTTAAATAGCGGAGTGACATGTGCAATGTTACAATCTAAAGGAACACCTTCTGTCCAGTTGGCCCACATGACCTGTTTCTTGCTGTACTTTCTACGTAATTCTATGTAATCAGGATTAGAGAAAGAAATCCAATGATAGTCACTAGAACCATTCTTACGGTCACTCAGGATAAATTATGCACAACGCATTGGGTAGACCAGAGTACTTGACACAGTTTTGAGCGCCTCATTATACAAAGGATGACAGAGCAGAGAAGGTTGAGAGGAGATTTGATCGAGGTGTTCAAAATCATGAGGGATCTGGACAGAGTAGATAGAGAGAAACTGTTCCCATTGGCGGAAGGGTCGAGAACCAGAAGACACAGATTTAAGGTGACTGGCAGAAGAACCAAAGCCGACAAGCGGAAAAAATGTTTTAGGCAGCGAATGGTTAGGATCTGGAATGCACGGCCTGAAAGGATGGTGGAGGCAGACTCAATCGGATAAGGATAAGTACCTGAAGGAAATAAATTTTCAGGGTTACAGAGAGAGGGTGGGGGAGTGGGACTGGCTGAGGTGCTCATGCAGAGAGCTGGCACGGGCTCGACAGGCCGAAGGGCCTCCGTCTGTGCTGTAACTGTTCTGTGATTCTATGACTCTGGGACATTAACACCACAGGGAGCGGACAGTGTCGATTCACCAGGATGATGCCAGGGATGGGGAATGTTTGCAGTACAGCAGAGAAGGAGATTTAACAGAGCTTTTTAAAATCATGATGTTTTGATGGAGAAAATTGGAAAAGATTATTTCCTCGGTTCATGTCATGAACTCCATTCCCTTTCCACTGATTCAATCTCTCTCCGTAGCAACTGTCGAAGGCTCACCAAGTCTGTTCGCAACCCTGGTGTCACATTTGGTCATGAATTGAGCTTCCTACCCATATCCATTCTATCACTAAGATCGCCCTTTGTAATATCGCCCGTCTCCACCCTTACCTCAACATATCTGCTGCTGAAACCCTCATCCATGTCTTTATCACCCCCACGCTTGACCATTCCAATGCATTCTGGCCAGCCTCCATGAGACACGATAGCCAGACAGAAAGATTTGCATTTATATAGCACCTTTCATGACCTCAGGATACCTCAAAGTGCTTTACAGCCAATGAAGTACTTTTGGAGCGTAGTCACTGTTGTAATGTAGGAAACAGAGCAACCAATTTGCGCACAGCAAGCTCCCACAAACAGCAATTTGATAATGACCAGATCATCTGCTTTTTAGGTGTTGGTTGAGGGATAAATATTGGCCAGGACACCGGGGAGAACTCTCTTACTCTTCTTTAAAATAGTGCCATGGGATCTTTTAGGTCCACCTGAGAGAGCCGATGGGACCTCGGTTTACCGTTTCATCTGAAAAACGGCACCTCTGACAGTGCAGAGCTCCCTCAGCACTGCACTATGAGTGTCAGCTTAGATTTATGTGCTTGGGTCTCTGAAGTGGAACTTGAACCCACAACCTTCTGACTCAGAGCCATGCATGCTGCCCACTGAGCCACGACTAATGAGATTAAGGAACACAACAGAATATCCAAACTGTACAAGCAAAAATATTTTTTAAAAGCTGCAGATGCTGGAAGACTGAAACTAAAGTGGAAGGTGTGGGAAATACTCAGCATACCCATGAAATGAGAGAATTATTGGTTGCACGTTCAGAAGGTTAAGCTGGTACAGAGGCTGACAAATTGGCTGTGTCTCTCCAGCATCTGTGGTTCCTGCTTCAGAAGATTCAACTACAAAGGAGATCATTCTTTCATAAACATCCTATTGACCAAATCAAACATCAGAGCCCAACCATCAAAGAGATTCGCTCAAAACCGACTGACTCACCACCGAGAGTTGTTACAGATGATGAAAGACTAAGAAAATAGACAAAGCACTCTGAATATCCACTTGTAGATTACAACCAACACAAGACAAATTGTCGTGACTTCAAATCCCATCACGGCAGGTAATGAAACCAAATTCAATAAATCTGGCAAGAATATAAGAACATAAGAAATAGGAGCAGGAGTTGGCCATTTGGCCCCTCGAACCTGCTCTGCCATTCAATAAGATCATGGCTGATCTGATCATGGACTCAGCTCCACTTCCCTGCCTGCTCCCCATAACCCATCACTCCCTTAGCGCTCAAAAATCTGACTGTCTCCACCTTAAATATATTCAAAGACCCAGCCTCCACAGTTCTCTGGGGCAGAGAATTCCAAAGATTCAAGACACTCAGAGAGAAGAAATTCTTCCTCATCTCCGTTTTAAATGTGCGACCCTGATGTGGACAACACTCAAGAAAAATGTCCATGAAACGTTGGATGACTGTTAAAGCTTCACGAACATCCTTGATGGAAGGGAACTGCTTTACAAAGACCTGGTTAGACCACATCTGGAGCACTATGTGCAGTCCTGGGCACCTCATCTTAAATATGACATATTGGTCTTGGAAGGAGTTCATCAGAGATTCATCAGAATGTTACCACTGGAGTTGAGACTGAAGATCAGCCATGATCTTACTGAATGACTCCCAAAGCAAGCACTCTACTCCGAGCTCCGACATGGCAAGTGAGCCCCAGGTGGGCAGAGGAAACATTTCAAGGACACCCTCAAAGCCTCCTTGATAAAATACAACATCCCCACCGACACCTGGGAGTCCCTGGCCCACGACCGCCCAAAGTGGAGGAAGTGCATCCGGGAGGGCACTGAGCACCTCGAGTCTCATCGCCAAGAGCATGCAGAAACCGAGCGCAGGCAGTGGAAGGAGCGTGCGGCAAACCAGACTCCCCACCCACCCTTTCCGTCAACCACTGTCTGTCCCACCTGTGACAGAGATTGTGGTTCTCGTATTGGACTGTTCAGTCACCTGAGAACTCACTTTTGGAGTGGAAGCAAGTATTCCTCGATTTCAAGGGATTGTTGCAGAGGAGAAGAAGAATGGCAGAGCAGGCTCGAAGGATTGTAAGGCCGACTCCCGCTCCTAATTCTTATGTTCTTCTGCACTCAAGGGAATACAAGCCTAGTCTATGCAACCTGTCCTCATAATCTAACCCTTTTAGGCCTGTGAGCAGAAGTGTTTAGCTTTGATCGCCTTCCCGTCAGGTGAGGTGGGAGTGTGGCTGGTGTTTCGCAGAGGCCTGGTCCTATTTGTCCCCTTAAGTGCAGACCTGGAGTTTCTCCGCCTTGGAGAGTTTGATCCTTGACCTTTGGTGGTGGGCATGTCTATCCCGGCATCGCCTCCGGGCGCGTCGGGCACGATCAGGGCCAGCCTTTCCAGCACGGCTGTCATTGCCCTCCTACCCTGAACCCCGGTGGGCCACTGACTCTCCCAATGCCTGTCCCCAACCAGGCCTCGGACCACCTACCACCAATGGCGCTACCTAGCGCCGAGCTTGCGGCCAACATTTCGCCGTAGGCAACTCGGCCCATACAGCAGAGCCTGATCTCCAGTCAGCTTGGACGCCCTTGCCACTGGATCAAGACCTTGCTCAGCTAAGCCCGTGTGGTAGTCGGTGTGTAACGAACACCCCATGTTAAAAGAACTCACGCACAGGCATTTTCCACTCCGTTAACATGAAGTGTGGGTCCTGGACTGTCAGGACCCTCATGGACAACCCCAACAACAACACGTCGGAATGCCGGGCCGCCATAGATGCTGGGGAACTTAGGTGCTTTGATATCGACATCGCCGCCCTAAGTGAGACCCGGCGAGCAGGGGAAGGTCAGCTCAAGGAAACAAGGTGGAGGTCACACTTTCTTCTGGAAAGAAAAACCAGAGGAAGATCGCTGCCTCCACGGAGTTGGCTTCGCCATCAAAAATGAGCTGGTTGACTGCCTCAAAGACTCCCCCTGCGGGGCTAATGAACACCTCATGACTCAGAGACATGGACCATGTACAGCAGACACCTCAAGTTGCTGGAGCAATATCACCAACGATGTCTCTGCAAGATCCTACAAATCCCCTGGGAGGACAGACGCACCAGAAGTTTCTCCTCATCTCAGTCCTAAATGGCCTACCCTTTTTCCTAAGACTGTGTCCCCTGGTTCTGGACTTCCCCAACATCGGGAACATTCTACCCGCATCTAACCTGTCCCGTCGCGTCAGAATCTTATATGTTTCTATGAGATCCCCTCTCATCCTTCTAAACTCCAATGTATAAAGGTCCAGTTGATTCACTCTCCTCATATGTCAGTCCTGCCATCCCGGGAATCAGTCTGGTGAACCTTCGCTGCACTCCCTCAATAGCAAGAACGTCCTTCCTCAGATTAGGAGACCAAAACTCAACACAATATTCCAGGTGAGGCCTCACCCAGGCCCTGTATAATTGCAGTAAAACCTCCCTGCTCCTATACTCAAATCCCCTAGCTATGAAGGCCAACATACCATTTGCCTTCTTCACTGCCTGCTGTACCTCTATGCCAACTTTCAATGACTGATGAACCATGACACCCAGGTTTCGTTGCACCTCCCCTTTTCCTAATTTTCCGCCATTCAGATAATATTCTGTCTTCCTGTTTTTGCCCCCAAAGTGGATAACCTCACACTTATCCACATTATACTGCATCTGCCATGCATTTGCCCACTCACCTAACTTGTCCAAGTCACCCTGCAGCCTCCTAGCATCCCCCTCACAGCTCACACCACCACCCAGTTTAGTGTCATCTGCAAACTTGGAGATATTACACTCAATTCCTTCATCCAAATCATTGATGTATATTGTAAAGAGCTGGGGTCCCAGCATTGAGCCCTGCGGCACTCCACTAGTCACTGCCTGCCATTCTGAAAAGGACCTGTTTATCCCAACTCTCTGCTTCCTGTCTGCCAACCAGTTCCCTATCCACGTCAGTACATTACCCCCAATACGATGTGCTTTAATTTTGCACACCAATCTCTTGTGTGGGACCTTGTCATAAGTCTTTGGAAAGTCCAAATACACATCCACTGGTTCTCCCTTGTCCATTCTACCAGTTACATCCTCAAAAAATTCCAGAAGATTTGTCAAGCATGATTTCCCCTTCATAAATCTATGCTGACTTGGACCGATCCCAGTGCTAAACGAGCTATCTATTTCGATGGTGCAGATACACTAAACTGCAATGTGGCAATTTATTAGCCTATATTAAATGGAATGCCCATTTTAGTTAAAGGAACAAGAAATATTATGGATTGTCTATTCAGTAATAGCTATTTCATTGTGTTCAGAAAGACCACTAGATTAATCAACGGTAAATAAATTTTTTATATAGCTGTGGAAATAGTCTCTAATATTACAGCACTTAGATTCCAATATGAGAAATATAAATCAGTATAGATTAAGCAAGAAGATAATTGACACCTCACCAGTTTAAGGTTACCGGAATCGATCATTTCATCAGCGCTAATCTGAGTGGCCATTGAGAGACGTTGTGGCCGCTCTCATTGGAACAGATGCATTATCTGGGACCACCTCTGTCACTGTGTACATCTCAGGAATTGGATATAGGCCTAGAGGGACCGACGTCTATGTTATGTATTTAACCCTTTGTAACGTGTATCACACCACCACTGGAGGGCCTACCTGTTGGAGTCCCAAAGGATCCCAGCATCCCTTGGGAGCAGAGTATATACGCAGGCCACCCACGAGGTACCTGCACTCTGAAGTCGCATTAATGGAGCAGAGGTCACACTTGCTCATTTACACAGTACTCAGTTTCATCCTTTATTATGTGCATAACAACTGGTGATGAGGTAATGAACAACCGCACGAAAATGCAAAGAACAGTTGGTATGCTGGAGAAGTTCTCATAAGGGGACAATTGGGAAGATTTATTACGATGGAGAGTGACTGTGTTAATTCAGAGACTAGGCTCCTGAACTTAAGGAAAAGTAACTTCGATGGTATGAGACGTGAATTGGCTAGGATAGACTGGCAAATGATACTTAAAGGGTTGACAGTGGATAGGCAATGGCAGACATTTATAGATTAAATGGATGAACTTCAACAATTGTACATCCTTGTCTGGAATAAAAATAAAAAGGGGAATGTGGCTCAACCGTGGCTAACAAGGGAAATTAAGGCTAGTATTAAATCCAAGGAAGAGGCATATAAATTGGCCAGAAAAAGCAGCAAACCTGAGGACTGGGAGAAATTTATAATTCAGCAGAGGAGGACAAAGGGTTTAATTAGGAGGGGGAAAATAGAGTATGAGAGGAAGCTTGCAGGGAATATAAAAACTGACTGTAAAAGCTTCTATATAGAAACATAGAAAATAGGCGCAGGGGTAGGCCATTTGGCCCTTCGAGCCTGCACTGCCATTCAATGAGTTCATGGCTGAACATGCAACTTAAGTAGCCCATACCTGCTTTCTCGCCATACCCCTTGATCCCCCTTGTAGTAAGGACTACATCTAACTCCTTTTTGAATATATTTAATGAATTGGCTTCAACAACTTTCTGTGGTAGAGAATTCCACAGGTTCACCACTCTCTGGGTGAAGAAGTTTCTCCTCATCTCGGTCCTAAATGGCTTACCACTTATCCTTAGACTGTGATCCCTGGCTCTGGACTTCCCCAACATTGGGAACATTCTTCCTGCATCTAACCTGTCTAAACCCATCAGAATTTTAAATGTTTCCATGAGATCCCCTCTCATTCTTCTGAACTTCAGTGAATACAAGCCCAGTTGATCCAGTCTTTCTTGATATGTCAGTCCCGCCATCCCGAGAATCAGTCTGATGAACCTTCGCTGCACGCCCTTAATCGCAAGAATGTCCTTCCTCAAGTTAGGAGACCAAAACTGTACACAATACTCCAGGTGTGGCCTCACCAAGGCCCTGTACAACTGTAGTAACACCTCCCTGCCCCTGTACTCAAATCCCCTCACTATGAAGACCAACATGCCATTTGCTTTCTTAACCGCCTGTTGTGCCTGCTTGCCAACCTTCAATGACTGATGTACCATGACACCCAGGTCTCGTTGCACCTCCCCTTTTCCTAATCTGTCACCATTCAGATAATAGTCTGTCTCTCTGTTTTTACCACCAAAGTGGATAACCTCACATTTATCCACGTTATACTTCATCTGCCATGCATTTGCCCACTCACCTAACCTATCCAAGTCACTCTGCAGTCTCATAGCACCCTCCTCACAGCTCACACTGCCACCCAACTTAGTGTCATCCGCAAACTTAGAGATACTACATTTAATCCCCTCGTCTAAATCATTAATGTACAGTGTAAACAGCTGGGGCCCCAGCACAGAACCTTGCGGTACCCCACTAGTCACTGCCTGCCATTCTGAAAAGTACCCATTTACTCCTACTCTTTGCTTCCTGTCTGACAACCAGTTCTCAATCCACGTCAGCACACTATCCCCAATCCCATGTGCTTTAACTTTGCACATTAATCTCTTGTGTGGGACCTTGTTGAAAGCCTTCTGAAAGTTCAAATACACCACATCAACTGGTTCTCCCTTGTCCACTCTACTGGAAACATCCTCAAAAAATTCCAGAAGATTTGTCAAGCATGATTTCCCTTTCACAAATCCATATATAGATATGTGAAGAGAAAAAGATTAGTGAAGAACAACGTCGGTCCTTTACAGACAGAATCAGGTGAATTTATAATGGGAAACAAAGAAATGGCAGACCAATTTAACAAATACATTGGATCTGTCTTCACTAAGGAAGACACAAATAATCTTCCAGAAATAATAGGGGTTCGAGGATCTAGCAAAAAGAAGGAACTGAAGGAAATCCTTATTAGTCAGGAAATTGTGTTAGGGAAATTGATGGGATTAAAGGCCGATAAATTCCCAGAGTCTGATAGGCTGCATCCCAGAGTACTTAAGGAAGTGACTCCAGAAATAGTGGATGCATTGGTGATCATTTTCCAACATTCTATTGACTCTGGATCAGTTCCTATGGACTGGAGGGTAGCTAATGTAACACCACTTTTTAATAAAGGAGGGAGAGAGAAAATGGAGAATTATAGACCGGTTAGCCTCACATCGGTGGTGGGGAAAATGTTGGATTCAATTATTAAAGATGAAATAGCAGCGCATTTGGAAAGCAATGAGAGGATCGGTCCAAGTCAGCATGGATTTATGAAAGGGAAATCATGCTTGACAAACCTTCTGAAATTTTTTGAAAATGTAACTAGTAGAGTGGACAAGGAAGAATCAGTGGATGTGGTGTATTTGGACTTTCCAAAGGCTTTTGACAAGGTTCCACACAAGTGATTAGTGTGCAAAATTAAAGCACATTGTATTGGGGGTAATGTATTGACGTGATAGAGAACTGGTTGGCAGACAGGAAGCAGAGATTCGGAATAAACAGGTCCTTTTCAGAATGGCAGGCAGTGGCCAGTGGGGTGCCGCAGGGTTCAGTGCTGGGACCCCAGCTACTTACATTATACATTAATGACTTAGATGAAGGAATTGAATGTAATATCTCCAAGTTTGCAGATGACACTAAGCTGGGTGGCAGTGTGAGCTGTGAGGAGGATGCTAGGAGACTGCAGGGTGACTTGGACAGAATAGGTGAGTGGGCAAATGCATGGCAGATGCAGTATAATGTGGATAACTGTGATGTTATCCAATTTGGTGGCAAAAACAGGAAGACAGATTGTTATCTGAATGGTGACAGATTAGGAAAAGGGGAGGTGCATCGAGACCTGGATGTCATGGCACATCAGTCATTGAAGTTTGGCATGCAGCTACAGCAGGCAGTGAAGAAGGCAAATGGCATGTTAGCCTTCGTAGTGAGAGGTTTTGAGTATAGGAGCAGGGAGGTCTTACTGCAGTTGGACAGAGCCTTGGTGAGGCCACACCTGGAATATTGTGTTCAGTTTTGGTCCCCTAATCTGAGGAAGGACGTTCTTGCTCTTGAGGGAGTACAACGAAGGTTCACCAGATTGATTCCCGGGATGGCAGGACTGACATATGAGGAGAGACTAGATCAACTGGGTTTGTATCCTCTGAAGTTTAGAAGAATGAGAGGGGATCTCATTGAGGCACAAAAGATTCTGACGGGATTGGACAGGTTAGAGGCAGGAAGAATGTTCCCGTTGCTGGGGAGTTCCAGAATCAGGGATCACAGTCTAAGAATAAGGAGCAAGGCATTTAGGACCGAGATGAGGAGAAACTTCTTCACTCAGAGAGTAGTTAACCTGTGGAATTCTCTGTCACAGAAAGTTGTTGAGGCCAGTTCGTTAGATATATTCAAAAGGGAGTTAGATATGGCTCTTATGGCCAAAGGGATCAAGGGGTATGGAGAGAAAGCAGGAAAAGGGTACTGAGGTTGAATGATCAGCCATGATCTTATTGAATGGCAGTGCAGGCTCGAAGGGCCAAATGGCCTGCTCCTGCACCTAATTTCTATGTTTCCATGTTTCTATGAGCGACTCGACCAATACTTTGTGGCCAATGAGCTGGAAGGGGACGAGAACGCTGCCAAACGAAGGGCGATCCTCCAAACAGTCTGTGGAGCAACAACCTATGACCTCATGAAGAATCTCCTAGCTCTGGCAAAACCAACAGAGAAGTCCTACGAAGAATTGTGTACGCTGGTCCGGGAGCACCTAAATCTTAAGGAAAGCGTTTTGATAGTGAGATATCGGTTCTACACGTGTCAACGATTGGAGGGCCAGGAAGTGGCGAGCTATATTGCCGAACTAAGGCACCTTGCAGGACATTGTGAATTTGGGGGAATCCTGGAACAAAGCCTTAGAGACTTTTTTAAACTGGGCATTGGCCATGGGATAATCCTTCGCAAACTGTTGATTGTAGAAACTCCGAATCTAAGTAAAGCCATAAGGATAGCCGAGGCATTTATGTCCACCAGCGACAACACCAAACAGATTTAGCAGAGTAAAGAAGTTTCGGCCAGTACTGTGCACAAAGTAACGTCGTTTTTGAGCAAGAATATACACAGCAGAAAGTACACGCCGGCTGCTGCTGCACGGCCTCAGATGACCCAGAGTCCGCCATCAATCATTAATGCGAGGCAGTTAACACCTTGTTGGCTCTGTGGAGGTGATCATCGGCCCCATCAATGCTGCTTTAAGCACTATGCGTGCAATGGTTGCAGAACAATGGGAGCCTCCAGTGAATGTGCAGGCGAGCTGCAAACCCTACAAACCATCACGTTGCAGAGGAAGATTGATCCACTGGGGATCAGGCTGAATTGGAGACTTGCACCGAGGAGGCAGAAGTATACGGGGTACACACATTCACTACGAAATGTCCACCAATAATGTTGAAAGTTGAACTGAACAGAATTCCAGTATCTATGGAACTGGACACGTGTGCGAGTCAGTCCGTAATGAGTAAAAAGGCCTTCGACAAGATGTGGGGCAAAAAGGCACACAGGCCCAAGCTCAGCCCCATTCACACCTAACTAAGGTCTTACACCAAGGAACTAATCCCTACAATTGGCAGTGCAGAAGTCAAAATCTCCTATGACGGAGCAGTACACGAACTCCTGCTGTAGATTGTGCCAGGGAATGGCCCCACATTGTTTGGCAGAAGCTGGCTGGGAAAAATCCGCTGGAACTGGGACAACATCCGAGTGCTTTCGTCCATCGACAACGCCTTATGTGCCCAGGTACTGAGCAAGTTCCCATCGTTGTTCGAGCCAGGTACTGGAAGTTTCTCGGGGTCGAAAGTACAGATCCATTTGGTTCCCAGTATGCGACCCATCCACCACAAGGCACGGGCGGTACCGTACATGATGCGTGAGAAAGTAGAAATTGAGTTGGACAGGCTGCAGCGAGAAGGCATCACCGCGCCGGTGTAATTCAACGACTGGGCCAGTCCGATTGTCCCGGTACTTAAAGAGGACGGCACGGTTAGAATTTGTGGGGACTATTAACCGTTTTTCGCTGCAGGACCAGTACCCACTACCCAAGGCAGACGACCTATTTACGATCCTGGTTGGAGGGAAGACGTTCACCAAGCTGGACCTAACACGGCCTACATAACGCAGGAGCTAGAGGAGTCTGCGAAAGGCCTCACCTTCATCAACACGCACAAAGGTCTGTTCATGTATAACAGATGTCTGTTCAGGATTTGGTCGGCCGCGGCAATCTTCCAACGGAACATAGAGAGCCTGCTAAAGTTGATTCCTCGCACCGTGGTTTTCCAGGATGACATACTGGTTACAAGTCAGGACACCACTGAGCACTTGAAGAATCTGGAAGAGGTTCTTAGTCGGTTGGATCGCGTGGGGCTCAGGTTGAAACGCTTGAAGTGTGTTTTCCTGGCGCAGGAGGTCGAATTCTTGGGAAGAAGAATCACAGCAGACGGCATCAGACCCACCGACACCAAGACAGAGGTCATCAAGAACGCGCCGAGACCACAGAACGTGACGGAGCTGCGGTCGTTCCTGGGATTCTTTAATTATTTCAGTAATTTCCTACCTGGGTTAAGCACCTTGCTAGAACCCCTACACGCGCTACTGCGCAAGGGAGATGACTGGGTTTGGGGGAATTCACAAGAGGCTGCCTTTAAGAAAGCCAGAAATCCATTGTATTCAAACAAACTGCTTGTCCTGTATAACCCTTGTAAAAGATTAGTGTTAACATGCGATGCGTCGTCATATGAGGTCGGGTGTGTGTTACAAGAGGCTAACAAATCGGGGATTTTGCAACCGGTTGCATAGAAACATAGAAACATAGAAAATAGGTGCAGGAGTTGGCCATTCGGCCCTTCTAGCCTGCACCGCCATTCAACGAGTTCATGGCTGAACATGCAACTTCAGTACCCCATTCCTGCTTTCTTGCCATACCCCTTGATCCCCCTAGTAGTAAGAACTTCATCTAACTCCCTTTTGAATATATTTAGTGAATTGGCCTCAACTACTTTCTGTGGTAGAGAATTCCACAGGTTCACCACTCTCTGGGTGAAGAAGTTTCTCCTCATCTCGGTCCTAAATGGCTTACACCTTATCCTTAGACTGTGACCCCTGGTTCTGGACTCCCCCAACATTGGGAACATTCTTCCTGCATCCAACCTGTCTAAACCCGTCAGAATTTTAAACGTTTCTATGAGGTCCCCTCTCATTCTTCTGAACTCCAGTGAATACAAGCCCAGTTGATCCAGTCTTTCTTGATAGGTCAGTCCCACCATCCCAGGAATCAGTCTGGTGAACCTTCGCTGCACTCCCTCAATAGCAAGAATGTCCTTCCTCAAGTTAGGAGACCAAAACTGTACACAATACTCCAGGTGTGGCCTCACCAAGGCCCTGTACAACTGTAGCAACACCTCCCTGCCCCTGTACTCAAATCCCCTCGCTATGAAGGCCAACATGCCATTTGCTTTCTTAACCGCTTGCTGTACCTGCATGCCAACCTTCATTGACTGATGTACCATGACACCCAGGTCCCGTTGCACCTCTCCTTTTCCTAATCTGTCACCATTCAGATAATAGTCTGTCTCTCTGTTTTTACCACCAAAGTGGATAACCTCACATTTATCCACATTATACTTCATCTGCCATGCATTTGCCCACTCACCTAACCTATCCAAGTCACTCTGCAGTCTCATAGCATCCTCCTCGCAGCTCACACTGCCACCCAACTTAGTGTCATCCGCAAATTTGGAGATACTACATTTAATCCCCTCGTCTAAATCATTAATGTACAGTGTAAACAGCTGGGGCCCCAGCACAGAACCTTGCGGTACCCCACTAGTCACTGCCTGCCATTCTGAAAAGTACCCATTTACTCCTACTCTTTGCTTCCTGTCTGACAACCAGTTCTCAATCCACGTCAGCACACTATCCCCAATCCCATGTGCTTTAACTTTGCACATTAATCTCTTGTGTGGGACCTTGTTGAAAGCCTTCTGAAAGTTCAAATACACCACATCAACTGGTTCTCCCTTGTCCACTCTACTGGAAACATCCTCAAAAAATTCCAGAAGATTTGTCAAGCATGATTTCCCTTTCACAAATCCATATATAGATATGTGAAGAGAAAAAGATTAGTGAAGAACAACGTCGGTCCTTTACAGACAGAATCAGGTGAATTTATAATGGGAAACAAAGAAATGGCAGACCAATTTAACAAATACATTGGATCTGTCTTCACTAAGGAAGACACAAATAATCTTCCAGAAATAATAGGGGTTCGAGGATCTAGCAAAAAGAAGGAACTGAAGGAAATCCTTATTAGTCAGGAAATTGTGTTAGGGAAATTGATGGGATTAAAGGCCGATAAATTCCCAGAGTCTGATAGGCTGCATCCCAGAGTACTTAAGGAAGTGACTCCAGAAATAGTGGATGCATTGGTGATCATTTTCCAACATTCTATTGACTCTGGATCAGTTCCTATGGACTGGAGGGTAGCTAATGTAACACCACTTTTTAAAAAAGGAGGGAGAGAGAAAATGGAGAATTATAGACCGGTTAGCCTCACATCGGTGGTGGGGAAAATGTTGGATTCAATTATTAAAGATGAAATAGCAGCGCATTTGGAAAGCAATGAGAGGATCGGTCCAAGTCAGCATGGATTTATGAAAGGGAAATCATGCTTGACAAACCTTCTGAAATTTTTTGAAAATGTAACTAGTAGAGTGGACAAGGAAGAATCAGTGGATGTGGTGTATTTGGACTTTCCAAAGGCTTTTGACAAGGTTCCACACAAGTGATTAGTGTGCAAAATTAAAGCACATTGTATTGGGGGTAATGTATTGACGTGATAGAGAACTGGTTGGCAGACAGGAAGCAGAGATTCGGAATAAACAGGTCCTTTTCAGAATGGCAGGCAGTGGCCAGTGGGGTGCCGCAGGGTTCAGTGCTGGGACCCCAGCTACTTACATTATACATTAATGACTTAGATGAAGGAATTGAATGTAATATCTCCAAGTTTGCAGATGACACTAAGCTGGGTGGCAGTGTGAGCTGTGAGGAGGATGCTAGGAGACTGCAGGGTGACTTGGACAGAATAGGTGAGTGGGCAAATGCATGGCAGATGCAGTATAATGTGGATAACTGTGATGTTATCCAATTTGATGGCAAAAACAGGAAGACAGATTGTTATCTGAATGGTGACAGATTAGGAAAAGGGGAGGTGCATCGAGACCTGGATGTCATGGCACATCAGTCATTGAAGTTTGGCATGCAGCTACAGCAGGCAGTGAAGAAGGCAAATGGCATGTTAGCCTTCGTAGTGAGAGGTTTTGAGTATAGGAGCAGGGAGGTCTTACTGCAGTTGGACAGAGCCTTGGTGAGGCCACACCTGGAATATTGTGTTCAGTTTTGGTCCCCTAATCTGAGGAAGGACGTTCTTGCTCTTGAGGGAGTACAACGAAGGTTCACCAGATTGATTCCCGGGATGGCAGGACTGACATATGAGGAGAGACTAGATCAACTGGGTTTGTATCCTCTGAAGTTTAGAAGAATGAGAGGGGATCTCATTGAGGCACAAAAGATTCTGACGGGATTGGACAGGTTAGAGGCAGGAAGAATGTTCCCGTTGCTGGGGAGTTCCAGAATCAGGGATCACAGTCTAAGAATAAGGAGCAAGGCATTTAGGACCGAGATGAGGAGAAACTTCTTCACTCAGAGAGTAGTTAACCTGTGGAATTCTCTGTCACAGAAAGTTGTTGAGGCCAGTTCGTTAGATATATTCAAAAGGGAGTTAGATATGGCTCTTATGGCCAAAGGGATCAAGGGGTATGGAGAGAAAGCAGGAAAAGGGTACTGAGGTTGAATGATCAGCCATGATCTTATTGAATGGCAGTGCAGGCTCGAAGGGCCAAATGGCCTGCTCCTGCACCTAATTTCTATGTTTCCATGTTTCTATGAGCGACTCGACCAATACTTTGTGGCCAATGAGCTGGAAGGGGACGAGAACGCTGCCAAACGAAGGGCGATCCTCCAAACAGTCTGTGGAGCAACAACCTATGACCTCATGAAGAATCTCCTAGCTCTGGCAAAACCAACAGAGAAGTCCTACGAAGAATTGTGTACGCTGGTCCGGGAGCACCTAAATCTTAAGGAAAGCGTTTTGATAGTGAGATATCGGTTCTACACGTGTCAACGATTGGAGGGCCAGGAAGTGGCGAGCTATATTGCCGAACTAAGGCACCTTGCAGGACATTGTGAATTTGGGGGAATCCTGGAACAAAGCCTTAGAGACTTTTTTAAACTGGGCATTGGCCATGGGATAATCCTTCGCAAACTGTTGATTGTAGAAACTCCGAATCTAAGTAAAGCCATAAGGATAGCCGAGGCATTTATGTCCACCAGCGACAACACCAAACAGATTTAGCAGAGTAAAGAAGTTTCGGCCAGTACTGTGCACAAAGTAACGTCGTTTTTGAGCAAGAATATACACAGCAGAAAGTACACGCCGGCTGCTGCTGCACGGCCTCAGATGACCCAGAGTCCGCCATCAATCATTAATGCGAGGCAGTTAACACCTTGTTGGCTCTGTGGAGGTGATCATCGGCCCCATCAATGCTGCTTTAAGCACTATGCGTGCAATGGTTGCAGAACAATGGGAGCCTCCAGTGAATGTGCAGGCGAGCTGCAAACCCTACAAACCATCACGTTGCAGAGGAAGATTGATCCACTGGGGATCAGGCTGAATTGGAGACTTGCACCGAGGAGGCAGAAGTATACGGGGTACACACATTCACTACGAAATGTCCACCAATAATGTTGAAAGTTGAACTGAACAGAATTCCAGTATCTATGGAACTGGACACGTGTGCGAGTCAGTCCGTAATGAGTAAAAAGGCCTTCGACAAGATGTGGGGCAAAAAGGCACACAGGCCCAAGCTCAGCCCCATTCACACCTAACTAAGGTCTTACACCAAGGAACTAATCCCTACAATTGGCAGTGCAGAAGTCAAAATCTCCTATGACGGAGCAGTACACGAACTCCTGCTGTAGATTGTGCCAGGGAATGGCCCCACATTGTTTGGCAGAAGCTGGCTGGGAAAAATCCGCTGGAACTGGGACAACATCCGAGTGCTTTCGTCCATCGACAACGCCTTATGTGCCCAGGTACTGAGCAAGTTCCCATCGTTGTTCGAGCCAGGTACTGGAAGTTTCTCGGGGTCGAAAGTACAGATCCATTTGGTTCCCAGTATGCGACCCATCCACCACAAGGCACGGGCGGTACCGTACATGATGCGTGAGAAAGTAGAAATTGAGTTGGACAGGCTGCAGCGAGAAGGCATCACCGCGCCGGTGTAATTCAACGACTGGGCCAGTCCGATTGTCCCGGTACTTAAAGAGGACGGCACGGTTAGAATTTGTGGGGACTATTAACCGTTTTTCGCTGCAGGACCAGTACCCACTACCCAAGGCAGACGACCTATTTACGATCCTGGTTGGAGGGAAGACGTTCACCAAGCTGGACCTAACACGGCCTACATAACGCAGGAGCTAGAGGAGTCTGCGAAAGGCCTCACCTTCATCAACACGCACAAAGGTCTGTTCATGTATAACAGATGTCTGTTCAGGATTTGGTCGGCCGCGGCAATCTTCCAATGGAACATAGAGAGCCTGCTAAAGTTGATTCCTCGCACCGTGGTTTTCCAGGATGACATACTGGTTACAAGTCAGGACACCACTGAGCACTTGAAGAATCTGGAAGAGGTTCTTAGTCGGTTGGATCGCGTGGGGCTCAGGTTGAAACGCTTGAAGTGTGTTTTCCTGGCGCAGGAGGTCGAATTCTTGGGAAGAAGAATCACAGCAGACGGCATCAGACCCACCGACACCAAGACAGAGGTCATCAAGAACGCGCCGAGACCACAGAACGTGACGGAGCTGCGGTCGTTCCTGGGATTCTTTAATTATTTCAGTAATTTCCTACCTGGGTTAAGCACCTTGCTAGAACCCCTACACGCGCTACTGCGCAAGGGAGATGACTGGGTTTGGGGGAATTCACAAGAGGCTGCCTTTAAGAAAGCCAGAAATCCATTGTATTCAAACAAACTGCTTGTCCTGTATAACCCTTGTAAAAGATTAGTGTTAACATGCGATGCGTCGTCATATGAGGTCGGGTGTGTGTTACAAGAGGCTAACAAATCGGGGATTTTGCAACCGGTTGCATAGAAACATAGAAACATAGAAAATAGGTGCAGGAGTTGGCCATTCGGCCCTTCTAGCCTGCACCGCCATTCAACGAGTTCATGGCTGAACATGCAACTTCAGTACCCCATTCCTGCTTTCTTGCCATACCCCTTGATCCCCCTAGTAGTAAGAACTTCATCTAACTCCCTTTTGAATATATTTAGTGAATTGGCCTCAACTACTTTCTGTGGTAGAGAATTCCACAGGTTCACCACTCTCTGGGTGAAGAAGTTTCTCCTCATCTCGGTCCTAAATGGCTTACACCTTATCCTTAGACTGTGACCCCTGGTTCTGGACTCCCCCAACATTGGGAACATTCTTCCTGCATCCAACCTGTCTAAACCCGTCAGAATTTTAAACGTTTCTATGAGGTCCCCTCTCATTCTTCTGAACTCCAGTGAATACAAGCCCAGTTGATCCAGTCTTTCTTGATAGGTCAGTCCCACCATCCCAGGAATCAGTCTGGTGAACCTTCGCTGCACTCCCTCAATAGCAAGAATGTCCTTCCTCAAGTTAGGAGACCAAAACTGTACACAATACTCCAGGTGTGGCCTCACCAAGGCCCTGTACAACTGTAGCAACACCTCCCTGCCCCTGTACTCAAATCCCCTCGCTATGAAGGCCAACATGCCATTTGCTTTCTTAACCGCTTGCTGTACCTGCATGCCAACCTTCACTGACTGATGTACCATGACACCCAGGTCCCGTTGCACCTCTCCTTTTCCTAATCTGTCACCATTCAGATAATAGTCTGTCTCTCTGTTTTTACCACCAAAGTGGATAACCTCACATTTATCCACATTATACTTCATCTGCCATGCATTTGCCCACTCACCTAACCTATCCAAGTCACTCTGCAGTCTCATAGCATCCTCCTCGCAGCTCACACTGCCACCCAACTTAGTGTCATCCGCAAATTTGGAGATACTACATTTAATCCCCTCGTCTAAATCATTAATGTACAGTGTAAACAGCTGGGGCCCCAGCACAGAACCTTGCGGTACCCCACTAGTCACTGCCTGCCATTCTGAAAAGTACCCATTTACTCCTACTCTTTGCTTCCTGTCTGACAACCAGTTCTCAATCCATGTCAGCACACTACCCCCAATCCCATGTGCTTTAACTTTGCACATTAATCTCTTGTATGGGACCTTGTCGAAAGCCTTCTGAAAGTCCAAATACACCACATCAACTGGTTCTCCCTCTACTGGAAACATCCTCAAAAAATTCCAGAAGATTTGTCAAGCATGATTTCCCTTTCACAAATCCATGCTGACTTGGACCTATCATGTCACCTCTTTCCAAATGCGCTGCTATGACATCCTTAATAATTGATTCCATCATTTTACCCACTACTGAGGTCAGGCTGACCGGTCTATAATTCCTTGTTTTCTCTCTCCTTCCTTTTTTAAAAAGTGGGGTTACATTGGCTACCCTACACTCGATAGGAACTGATCCAGAGTCAATGGAATGTTGGAAAATGACTGTCAATGCATCCACTATTTCCAAGGCCACCTCCTTAAGTACTCTGGGATGCAGTCCATCAGGCCCTGGGGATTTATCGGCCTTCAATCCCATCAATTTCCCCAACACAATTTCCCGACTAATAAGGATTTCCCTCAGTTCCTCCTCCTTACTATATCCTCTGACCCCTTTTATATCCGGAAGGTTGTTTGTGTCCTCCTCAGTGAATACCGAACCAAGGTACTTGTTCAATTGGTCTGCCATTTCTTTGTTCCCTGTTATGACTTCCTCTGATTCTGACTGCAGGGGACCTACATTTGTCTTTGCTAACCTTTTTCTCTTTACATATCTATAGAAACATTTGCAATCCGTCTTAATGTTCCCCGCAAGCTTCTTCTAGTACTCCATTTTCCCTGCCCTAATCAAACCCTTTGTCCTCCTCTGCTGAGTTCTAAATTTCTCCCAGTCCCCGGGTTCGCTGCTATTTCTGGCCAATTTGTATGCCACTTCCTTGGCTTTAATACTATCCCTGATTTTCCTTGATAGCGACGGTTGAGCCACCTTCCCTTTTTTATTTTTACGCCAGACAGGAATGTACAATTGTTGTAGTTCATTCATGCGGTCTCTAAATGTCTGCCATTGCCCATCCACAGTCAACCCCTTAAGTATCATTAGCCAATCTATCTTAGCCAATTCATGCCTCATACCTTCAAAGTTACCCTTCTTTAAGTTCTGGACCATGGTCTCTGAATTAACTGTTTCATTCTCCATCCTAATGCAGAATTCCACCATATTATGGTCACTCTTCCCCAAGGGGCCTCGCACAATGAGATTGCTAATTAATCCTCTCTCATTACACAACACCCAGTCTAAGATGGCCTCCCCCCTAGTTGGTTCCTCGACATATTGGTCTAGAAAACCATCCCTTATGCACTCCAGGAAATCCTCCTCCACCGTATTGCTTCCAGTTTGGCTAGCCAAATCTATGTGCATATTAAAGTCACCCATTATAACTGCTGCACCTTTATTGCATGCACCCCTAATTTCCTGTTTGATGCCCTCCCCAACATCACTACTACTGTTTGGAGGTCTGTACACAACTCCCACTAACGTTTTTTGCCCTTTGGTGCTCTGTAGCTCTACCCATATAGATTCCACATCATCCAAGCTAATGTCCTTCCTAACTATTGCATTAATCTCCTCTTTAACCAGCAATGCTACCCCACCTCCTTTTCCTTTTAGTCTATCCTTCCTGAATGTTGAATACCCCTGGTTGTTGAGTTCCCAGCCCTGATCATCCTGGAGCCACGTCTCCGTAATCCCGATCACATCATATTTGTTAACATCTATTTGCACAGTTAATTCATCCACCTTATTATGGATACTCCTTGCATTAAGACACAAAGCCTTCAGGCTTGTTTTTTTAACACCCTTCGTCCTTTTAGAATTTTGCTGTACAGTGGCCCTTTTTGTTCTTTGCCTTGGGTTTCTCTGCCCTCCACTTTTCCTCATCTCCTTTCTGTCTTTTGCTTTTGTCTCCTTTTTGCTTCCCTCTGTCTCTCTGCATTGGTTCCCATCCTCCTGCCATATTAGTTTAACTCCTCCCCAACAGCACTAGCAAACACTAGGACATTGGTTCCGGTCCTGCCCAGGTGCAGACCGTCTGGATTGTACTGGTCCCACCTCCCCCAGAACCAGTTCCAATGCCCCAGGAATTTGAATCCCTCCCTGCTGCACCACTGCTCAAGCCACGTATTCATCTGCGCTATTCTGCGATTCCTACTCTGACTAGCACGTGGCACTGGTAGCAATCCCGAGATTACTACTTTTGAGGTCCTACTTTTTACTTTAACTCCTAGCTCCTTAAATTCATTTTGTAGGACCTCATCCCTTTTTTTTACCTATGTCGTTGGTACCAATGTGCACCACGATAACTGGCTGTTCTCCCTCCCTTTTAAGAATGTCCTGCACCTGCTCCGAGACATCCTTGACCCTTGCACCAGGGAGGCAACATACCATCCTGGCGTCTCGGTTGCGGCCGCAGAAACGCCTATCTATTCCCCTCACAATTGAATGCCCTATCACTATCGCTCTCGCACTCTTTTTCCTGCGTATGCATCCAGGAGTTTGTCCAAGACCGAAAGGGCTGACAGCATGATTGAAAAAGAGGCCCTGGCGTGCGTTTACGGGGTTAAAAAAAAAATGCACCAGTATCTGTTTGGTCTCAAGTTTCAGCTTGAAACTGACCATAAGCCGCTCATATCGCTATTCTCAGAGAGCAAAGGGATTAATTCCAATGCCTCTGTTTGCATCCAAAGATGGGCGCTCACGCTGTCTGCATATAACTATGTAATCCGCCATAGGCCAGGCACAGAAAACTGCGCTGATGCTCTCAGTTGGCTACCATTGCCCGCCACCGGAGTGGAAATGGCACAGTCTGCAGACTTGCTCTTGGTGATGGATGCATTTGAAAATGAAAAGTCACCCATTACGGCCCACCAGATCAGGACCTGGGCCAGCCAGGATTCTTTACTGTCCCTTGTAAAAAACTGTGTCCTCCATGGGAGCTGGTCCAGCGTCCCAGCGGAGATGCATGAAGAGATCAAACCGTTCCAGCGGCGCAAAGACGAAATGTCCATGCAGACGGACTGTCTTTTATGGGGTAATCACATGGTTTTGCCTAAGAAAGGCAGGGAAACGTTCATACGCGACCTATACAGTACCCACCCAGGCATTGTAATGATGAAAGCTATAGCCAGATCCCATGTGTGGTGGCCCGGCATCGACTCAGATTTGGAGTCTTGCAGCACCAATGCAACACTTGCTCTCAGAGAGGCACCGCTAAGTTTGTGGTTGTGGCCCTCCAAACCATGGTCAAGGATCCACGTGGGTTATGCAAGCCCATTTCTGGGCAAAATGTTTTTGGCTGTCATGGACGCTTACTCAAAATGGATTGAATGTGCGATAATGTCTGTAAGCACGTCCACGGCCACTATTGATAGCCTACGAGCCATGTTTGCCATGCACGGCTAGTCAGCGACAATGAGCCGTGCTTCACCAGTGCTGAATTCAAAGAATTCATGACACACAATGGGATCCAACACGTCACATCTGCCCCGTTCAAGCCCGCATCCAATGGCTAGGCAGAATGGACAGTTTAGACCATCAAGCAAAGCTTGAAACGTGTGTTGGAAGGCTCCTTGCAGACCTGGCTGCCCCAAGTGCTGCTCAGCTACTGTACCAGACCCCACTCATTCACCAGGGTTCCCCCAGCCGAGCTGGTCAAGAAAAGGGTGCTTAAAACAAGGCCCTCTCTTGTCCACCTTGATCTCCATGATCACGTGGAGGGCAGGTGGCATCAACAAAGTGTGTACCATGACCGCGCAAATTTGTCACCCGATATTGAGGTCAATGATCCTGTGTTTGTGCTCATGGTCCCAAATGACTTGCTGGCACAGTCATAGCCAAAGAGGGAAGTAGGGTGTTTCAGGTCAAATTGGCCAATGGATTAATGCACAGAAAACATTTAGACCAAATCAAATTGTGGTTCACCAACAGCTACGAACAACCCGAAGAAGACACCAACCAACTTCGACCCTCCAACACAAGTGGCAATTGACATCATGTTTGACCACGAAGCTGAACTCACCAACCCCAGCAGCCCGGCAAGGTCGGCTGCCCAACAGCTCAGTGAAGAACTAACCAACTCACCCACACCCGCATTTGTACCGAGACAATTGACAAGAGAGCAAAAAGCCCCAGATCGTCTCACCTTGTAAATAAGTGTACTGTTAACTGCACAGGGGAGTGATGTTATGTACTTAACCCCTTGTAACCTGTATCACACTACCACCAGAGGGCCTACCTGTTGGAGTCCTAAGGGATCCCAGCATCCCTTGGGAGTACGGTATATAAGCAGGCCACCCACGAGGTACCTGCACTCTGGAGTCGCATTAAAGGAGCTAAGGACACACTTACTCATTGTACACAGTACCCAGTTTCATCCTTTATTATGAGCATAACGGGCTAAACGTGCCAACAATATTAAAATAGGAGGCATCATCAGTAATGATTGAGGAGACTCGGAGCGAAGAAGGTGCTTGAGGAAATTGATAAGATGCTGGGATGGGCAGAAAAAGTGACAGATGGAATTTAATGTCAGTAAACACATTTTGGTAAAGAAAATTATACTTGGGGGTAAGTTGGGTAATATTGAAGAGTGGAAGGATTTAGGGTTCAGGTTCACAGGATCTTAAAAGCAATACCTTATGTGGATAAAGCCATAAGAAAAGGGTATTGAATATATGAGATACAGTAGCATAATGGTTACATTACTAGGCTAGTAATCTAGAGGTCTGGAGTAATAATGTGTTAGATGCAAGTTCAAATCATACCACGGCAACTGGGGAATTTAAATTCGGCAAATTAAATAAATCTGGATTAAAAAGTTAGTATCAGTAATGGTGACCATGAAACTGCTGGATTGTCATAAAAACCCATCTAGTTCCCTAGTGCAGTGCTGAGGGAGTGCTGCACTGTCGGAGGTGCCGTCTTTCGGATGAGTCGTTAAATGGAGGCCCCGTTTGCTCCCTCAGGTAGATGTAAACGATCCCATGGAACTATTTCAAAGAATAGCAGGGGAGTTCTCCCCGGTGTCCTGGACAATATCTATCCCTCAATCAACACCACTAAAATAGATTGCAGTTTGTGGGAGCTTGCTGTGCACCAATTGGCTGACGCGTTTCCTACATTACAACAGCGACTACGCTTCCAAACAAAGTACTTCATTGGCTGTAAAGCACTTTGGGATGCCCGGTGGGCCTGAAAGGCACTATAGAAATGAAAGTCTTTCTTTCCGTCTTTTTTCACCAATTTAAAATTATTGCTGAGTGAGCAGAGAGGTTAGGAGAACTTCCTTGACGCCGAGAGCTGTTGGAACATGAAATGTTTTGCTGCAAGGAGTGTTTGAAGTAGAGGAAACTGCATTATTTAAGGGAAAATTGGATAAACATTTGAATCAAAGAAAGGGCTTTCGGGAGAGAGCGGGACTGTGGGAATAGTTATGGATTGCACGCGCAAAGAGTCAACAGACACGATGGGCTGAATGACCTCTTTCTGCTCTGTAAGCATATATCTGGTTTCTATAGCAGAGGCAATTACAGATGTTCCCTTGTTAGTGCAAATTTAAATGAATATTCATGAGTGTGTTGATGAGAGTTTCTTTGATCTCTTCTGCAGTATGCAAAGAGAATTAAGACTTTATGTTAATCAGTACATCACAGCAAAGAAAGATTACAGTTCAATATTAGTTTTCTGCACATTCCGTAAATGCCGTGATCTCCTCGGTTATTTATTTTTAAATATTTATGAACTCACGTAAACACTGCTTACAACACAAGAGGCTATATTATGCCACTGGGAGCCATTAAATTCCCTGCTTTGGCTTTCTCTCTCTATAATTCTCACAGAATGCCTCCTATATTTGTAAAATGTAATGCTGCTTTCACCTGAACCCGAGTGAGTGGGCGGGTTCCACAATCTGTGAATTGCACAGCCCAAACAAATCGATTCTATGCAAAAAATTGATTGGGGCCCCTGCATGTTGACCAATAACAAGGTCTGAACAGAGCAGCGGTGGGACCACGACCCCCTTGGCCGCTGTACGCGGCACCAGTGACATGAACCGACCTTGACCCGTAACACAGCTCGGCTCCTTGAGTTGTTGACGCACGGTCACAGAAGGGCAGGATCTCAAGAGCAGCAGTTCCGAAAGCACCGCTGCGCTCTATTGCAGCGGTCCTGCCAATGAGGAGGAAGAGAAAGGACAGCAACAACTCCCCATACAATGTGACCAAAGGGGAGCATTGTGAAGCCCACTGCTCTGATGATGTCTGTATGGTACACCGTGAGGACCCATGACGATGTAGGATCTCTCGTCCTGCCGTGCGTTGATTGTTCTTTTGCTATGAGGTAAATTAACATATTTGGTGAGAAATGTGGCTTAGGCATTCTTGGAATGAGGGTGTCGCTGGCAAAGCAGACATTTATTGCCCTCCCTTTATATGCCCGTTCGTGCAACTGAGTGTCTCGCTGGGCCACTTCAGAAGGCAGGTGGCCAACCACGTTGGTGTGGGTCTGGAGTCACCAGACCGGCTAAGGACGGCAGGTTTCCTTCCCTGAAGGGACATCAGTGAACCAGTTGGGTTTTACGACAATTCGACAGCTTCATGGTCATTATTACTGAGACCAGCTTTTTATTTCAAGATTCTTTTTAACAAACTGATTTCAAATTCTGAAATTGCCCATGGTGCGATATGAACTCGTGGTCTCTGGAATGTTGATCTAGGCCTCGAGGTTACTGGTCGAGGAACATAACATCCACACTGCATATGAGACTATGGGAAATATAAGAAATCAAGTTGTTGCATCGTTACCCATTGTGTAATTTGTCTAACTTGTTTACGCGCAGACACACACACATTTAAAGATATTGGGCCCAAGTTTCCATACGATTTGTGCCTGATTTTTAGGAGCAACTGGTGGAGAGCGGACTATCTTAGAAATCACAATTCTCCACATTTTTTTTCTGCGGTTCTAGTCAGGTAGAACAGTTCCACTTTGGAACAGAATTTTTTCTTCAAAAGGGGGCGTGCCCGGCCACTGACACCTGATTTCAAAGTTTCCACAGTGAAAACGTACTCCAAACTAACTTAGAATGGAGCAAGTGAAGATTTTTGTAGAACTGAAAAAACATGTTCTACACATTAAAAAATCAGGTGCAGGTTACAAATTAGGCGTCCAGAATGAGGTGGGAGGGGGAGAGGGGGGGGAAAGGGAAATCATTAAATTCTATAATAAATCCTTATTTATACTTCTACAAATATTATACAAATGAATCCAATCTGAATAAACATTTATAAGCAAAGAAAAGATTAAATAAACCATGTTCCTACCTGTGTGAAAGGCAGCGGTTTGCCGTCGGGACCGAAGGCTGAACGGGCCGGGCCCAAGACTTCGGGCAGGGCCCGTCCCCAGCACCAGATTTACAGGTAGGTGGCTTTGGGTTGGGTCGGGGAGGGAGGGAGGTTCGGGTCGGCGGGGGGGGGGGGGGGGGGGAGGGGGAGGGAGAGGGAGGGAGGGGGAGAGGGAGAGGGAGAGAGAGAGGGAGGGAGGGGGAGAGGGAGGGAGGGAGAGAGGAGGGAGGGGGAGGTAAGGTCGGGGAGGGGGAGGTCAGGTCGGGGAGGGGGAGGTCAGGTCGGATCCAGTCCGGGAGCGGCAGTCGGGTCGGGTCAAGTCGGGGGGAAGCGGGAGCGGGAACGGCAGTCGGGTCGGGTCAGGTCCAGTCGGGTCCAGTCAGGGGGGAGCGGGAGCGGGAGCGGCAGTCGGGTCGGGTCGGGTCCAGTCGGGGGGGAGCAGGAGCGGCAGTCGGGTCGGGTCGGGTCAAGTCGGGGGGAAGCGGGAGCGGGAACGGCAGTCGGGTCGGGTCGGGTCCAGTCGGGGGGAAGCAGGAGCGGGAGCGGCAGTCGGGTCGGGTCGGGTCCAGTCGGGGGGAAGCGGGAGCGGGAACGGCAGTCGGGTCGGGTCGGGTCCAGTCGGGGGGGAGCAGGAGCGGGAACGGCAGTCGGGTCGGGTCGGGTCCAGTCGGGGGGAAGCAGGAGCGGGAGCGGCAGTCGGGTCGGGTCGGGTCCAGTCGGGTCGGGTCGGGTCCAGTCGGGGGGGAGCAGGAGCGGCAGTCGGGTCGGGTCGGGTCAAGTCGGGGGGAAGCGGGAGCGGGAACGGCAGTCGGGTCGGGTCGGGTCCAGTCGGGGGGAAGCGGGAGCGGGAACGGCAGTCGGGTCGGGTCGGGTCCAGTCGGGGGGAAGCAGGAGCGGGAGCGGCAGTCGGGTCGGGTCGGGTCCAGTCGGGGGGAAGCGGGAGCGGGAACGGCAGTCGGGTCGGGTCGGGTCCAGTCGGGGGGGAGCAGGAGCGGGAGCGGCAGTCGGGTCGGGTCGGGTCCAGTCGGGGGGAAGCAGGAGTGGGAGCGGCAGTCGGGTCGGGTCGGGTCCAGTCGGGGGGAAGCAGGAGCGGGAGCGGCAGTCGGGTCGGGTCGGGTCCAGTCGGGGGGAAGCGGGAGCGGGAACGGCAGTCGGGTCGGGTCGGGTCCAGTCGGGGGGAAGCGGGAGCGGGAACGGCAGTCGGGTCGGGTCGGGTCCAGTCGGGGGGAAGCGGGAGCGGGAGCGGCAGTCGGGTCGGGTCGGGTCCAGTCGGGGGGAAGCGGGAGCGGGAGCGGCAGTCGGGTCGGGTCGGGTCCAGTCGGGGGGAAGCGGGAGCGGGAACGGCAGTCGGGTCGGGTCAGGTCCAGTCGGGTCCAGTCAGGGGGGAGCGGGAGCGGGAGCGGCAGTCGGGTCGGGTCGGGTCCAGTCGGGGGGAAGCGGGAGCGGGAGCGGGAGTGGCAGTCGTGTCAGGTCCAGTCGGGGGGAAGCGGGAGCGGGAGCGGGAGCAGGAGCGGCAGTCGGGTCGGGTCCAGTCGGGGGGTAGCGGGAGCGGGAGCGGCAGTCGGATCCGGTCCGGTCCGGTCCGGGGGGGTGGGGGGTGAGTGGGTGTCGGGTCCGGTCCGGAGCGGGGGGGGGAGCGGGTGTCGGGTCTGGTCCGGGGGTGGGGGGGGGGAGGTGGGAAGCGGGAGTCGAGTCGGGTCGGGAGGAAGCAGGAGCTGGGCGTGGGAGGAGCCTTATTCACGCAGCCCCAGTGAGGCCATTTGGCCAGGGCTAGGGGCTATGTGCTTTGGGCCCCTCCCACACAGTTTCGGGCACCTGGAACTGCTGCACTTGCAGAGATCCCGGCACTGTTTTCAGCGCAGGGACCTGGCTCCGCCCCCTACAGCTCCTGCTGCGCTGCGCCGAGGGCCAGAGGACCTGCAGGGAGGTGGAGAATACGGAGGGCTTTTTTAGGCGCACTTTGTGGCGCGAAAAACGGGCATCCAGGTCGGGACTGCGCCGTTCTAGGCGCGTGTGGAAACTTGGGCCCATTAACACCCCCACCATTCCAGGCTGATGTTATCAAGCACTGGAAAGGATTAAAATGGTGTGAAACCACATCACTCTTTGAACATGTGCAATAGGGAGATGGATCTACCTGGAAGCAGACCTGTACTGGACAGATAACTGCTCGAATAGAGGGACACTGGTCTCACAACTCAATTGCCTGCAAAGCCCGTAGCAACTAGATAATTGATGAGAAGCAAAGTCAGTGAAACACCTTTTAAGCCAAAAGTGTACTGAATAGTGATAAACTGTAGACTTTACTCAACATAAATTGATAAAATAGTCAATCAGTAACAAAATGGTAAGTGGAAAATCTTTCTGTGGCATTAGAAAGACATTATTCAAATGTTTCAACAGAAGAACATTTTTACCTTATCAAACTATGGGTTAGATTTGGGAAAAAAATGCTCACAGAGCTGAATAAATCAGCATCTCTAACTTTGCATTCAGTAAAATGCTATATTTTAGTACTCACTTCGCACAGAGCGGGTGAAGTCGAGCCAATCACGGAAGCGAAAGGTTAAAGAGTCAGGCAACTGAGAAACTTTATCCCATTGGTGGAAAGTTCGGTAACCAGAGGGCACAGATTGAAGGTGATTGGCAAAAGAACCAGAGGGGGACATGAGGAAAAACCTTTTTACATAGCGAGTGCTTAGGATCTAGAATGTACGGCCTGATAGGATGGTGAATAGTTGCCTTCCAAAGGGAGTTGGATAAATACTTGTAGCAGAAAAAAAATACAGAGATGTGGGGAAAGAGCGGGGAGTGGGACTTACTGGATAGCTCTTCGATAGGGCCAGCGCAGACTCGATGGGCCGAATGGCTCCTTCTGTGCTGTACTGTTCGATGATTCTATGAACTGCAAATTGCTCCAATTTGAATAGAATTGTTTTTACAACTAACAGGCTTCTTCGAAGGAAATGTTCACGACTGACTGAATGTTTCCAGTCCCAGTTGTTCTTCACTGAGCGAAAGTTGGTCCCAACACCCAGCCTGGCATTTGATCCCTTTTGAGAAAAGATTTGAGGAGGGACTGAGATATCACGGTGTACAGTCGCATAAAAATGCGCTGGGGCAGATCGGCATGCCCGATCGCTAGAGCGCTACACTATGATTGCAGATGCAGAGGCTGGATACTAATTATTCCTTTTACGTGGCATGTTCAACGAGTCCAGTGAGGCAGGAATGACCACACTTGAAAGATGAATTACTCGAGCAGGAACCAATACTGGGAACAGCTCACTCTATCCACTCTGTTATGTAAACACCAATTAGTTCAGTGTATAAAATGCTTTTCATCTCTTGACACCTTTCACAGGCGGAGTGAGCTCCTCTCTGCTTAAACTGGCAACGCTTTCTACTATTTCCATAGGAACCTAACTTCCATCTGAAATAACTATGGGTAAGTTTTCAGAATTTGAGTAACATGTGAAATTTTGCAATGCATCAATGACAAAGTTAAGGTTCTACACTCGTAGCATCGTACAGCGCAGGAGGAGACCATTCGGCCCATCAAGCCTGTGTCGGCTCTGTGAAAGAGCGATCCAATTAGCCCCATTCGCCCCTGCTCTTTCTCCAAAGCCCTGCAAAAGTTTCTCCTTTTCAACTAATTATCCAATTCCCATTTGAAAGTTATTATTGAATCTGCTCCCACCGCCCTTTCAGACAGCGCGTTCCTGATCACAACAACTCGCTGCGTAAAAACATTCTCCTCACCTCCCCCTTTGGTTCTTTTGCCCGTGACTTCTGTGCCCCCTGACATTTCAAGATTTCATATCACCACCACCATTGTTGAAACAAATCCCAATAATAAGACCCAAATTTTGGGGGCAGCTCAATGTTGCAATATGAATATTTTACTAAAATAAGAATTGAACTAAAAAGTTTTCAGAGTGTTACTTCTGATCTTCCCATCTTCCCCTGTCCTCCTCCACTCTTCACCATTCTCCTGTTTGGACTGTTTCAATTTGACATTTACAGCTTTTAAATAACAGTCTTAAAATTATATCACCTGATACTGGTGCACCAATAAGTAAACAGTTTCACATCTCTGCCGAAATAACGGAGAGCTTCAGGTAAATGAATAAGGCCGTATTGTTGGTCGTGGTACTGGACGAGCAGCCCCAAGTTCATGGCCCAGAAATTGGGCTCGCACCGGGAAAAAGTGAGCAGGAAGCTGTCGGATTGTTAACAAAAGATCATCAGAATTCGGAGCAGGAGTCGGCCATTCGGCCCTTCGAGCCTGCTCCATCATTCAACAAGATCATGGCTGATCATCTACCTCAACTCCACTTTCCTGCACTGTCCCCATATCCCTTGATTCCATTAAATCCAAAAGTCTATCGATCTCCGTCTTGAATATAAAAAGGAAAGAAAGACTTGCATTTCTATAGCGCCTTTCACAACCACTGGACGTCTCAAAGTGCTTTATAGCCAATGAAGTACTTTTGGAGTGTAGTCACTGTTGTAATGTGGGAAACGCGGCAGCCAATTTACACACAGCAAGCTCCCACAAACAGCAATGTGATAATGACCAGATAATCTGTTTATGTGATGTTGATTGAGGGATAAATATTGCCTAGGACGCCAGGGATAACTCTCCTGAGGAAGACCCCAGTACCTAGATCAGTTTAAATACCTAGGATTTCTTTGCCATTCTCTCCCAACAAAAATTAGGTCCCCAGTACACTGCTATCAAAGGTGGTGCACAGCATCTCAGCACTTCAACTTAACATTAAACGCTGGCATTTCCCACACTGCATCGAAGCTGAAATTCACATTCCTTTGCATAGACTGTTGATTGAGAGATAAATATTGGGCCGGACACTGGGGTTAACTCCCCTACTCTTCTTCGAAATAGTGCCATGGGATTTTTTATGTCGATCTGAGAGGGTAGACGGGGCCTCAGTTTAACGTCTCATCTGAAAGACGGTACCACCGACAGTGCAGCACTCCCTCAGTACTGCATTGGTGTGCCAACCTAGATTTATGTGCTCAAATTCCTCGATTGGGACTCAAACCCACAACCTTCTGACTCAGAGGCGAGTGTGCTACCCAGTAAGACACAGCTGACTCAATATACTCTATGCCTGAGCATCTACAGCCCTCTGGGGTAGAGAGTTCCAAAGATTCACAATCCTTTGAGTGAAGAAATTTCTCCTCATCTCAGTCCTAAATGGCCGACCCCTTATTCTGAG